>NC_142749.1:15242635-15517635 GCF_051943395.1 Hippocampus bargibanti
CCAGCTCTTGTTAAACCATCCCAGGACGGCCATTTGGTCACTTGTTGTCGCATGGAAATGACATCATGGTTGCTTATCAGTCATAGCGCATCCATTTCCTGTTTCTCCTTTACTGAAGCATAGTCGTGATAAATGAACCCTCACGTGGTTATTTACAATATTGGACGTGATTAAATATTCAGTCTGTGGTAATCGTGTTTAGGAAGATGCAATTCCTCAACGGACGGCGGGGTTCCGTCGTTCTAATTTTCTTTTAATTGAGTTAGCGGGAGCTGATAAATGATGACGGTCAGAAAAAAAAGTAGATTTCAAAATTAACGATATCGCGTGGCGGCTATTTTTATTTAGCCACACCGCGTTAGCCTTGCCGGGCTAGCGCTCATAATACCCACGCAGACGACTGAATCCACCTTTGCCTTATAGAGTGATACCTCCGTTTACGAACCCCCATGGCTTACGAACTTTTTGGTTTACGAACGTTACATTTATGAAAATTGTACCTTGGTGTACGAACTTTGTTCGTACACGGAGCTGCCTCAATGAGTGATGTGTCGTTTGCGAATTAGCCCGTTCTTCTAACAACAAAATGGCAGCCGATTGTTTTTGTCCACAATTCCCCGCCCCCAGTCTTCGGTTAAAGCCACGTGATTGGTCAAGAACGCAGCAGTGAGGGGAGGTGGTTTAAACATTAAAGAGACAGGCGGACGATAGCGAGAGAGTTTCAACATTGATAGTTCAAAGGCAGTGTGTAGACTGCAAGGTCAAAATATCCCATCAATCAGGCTCCACAAACAACCCGCACAAGCCATCTGTACACTTGATTGATTTGTTCAAATCGCCGTGCCCTTTTCAGAGTTCATCCCATGTTGCTTCTCCGCTAACATATTTTTCCCCAGAAAAAAAAAATGGCCAGTAAATATTTGACCCGTAAAACCGAAAAGGGTCAAAGACGCCATCCATGTCAAAAAAGTCACCGTGTGCCAAACAAAATGAAAGTTGTCAAGCCAAAATGGCCGCAGGGGGAAGTCTCGCCCGTGGCTTTGGACGAGTACGATTTCTTTGCCATCACAGCTGTACGTCTCCACGTCTCTCGCGCGCTTTATTCAATTAGACTACACAGATGGTCGCCATGACAGCGAGGAAGGTACTCGTTAGGAAATTAACGCCGCTGTATTACTCGCCCTTCCTCAAACTGTTTTAGGCACATCAACATCTTGGCTGCTTTGCTTTTATTTTCGACGAGGTGGGCAGCGCGTTTGTTTTGTACATTAACGCTACACGTGAAGAATTAAAGCATAAAAGGGCTTCCGAAAATAGCGAAAGGGGGGGGCGGCGCTAATCCTCCTGTCAGTTTGTCAATTTTCTCTTGATTTTCACTTGATGTTTATTCTATCGTCAAGGATCTTTGTTCTAATTGGACGTATTGTTGCCGCCGTTCACCACCGCCTGCGTCGAGCGTTTACAAGCTATTAAATCCTACGTGACGGTTTAAAGGTAAAAAGAGGGTGATTTGTTGGTGTCGTTGCCGCCACCCGTGACCCGTATTGTGCTATGGTGATGTGTCGTTCGCGAACGAGCCGGTTCTTAGAGCCGAATCTCTGAAGTGAACAAGGAGCTGGAAATGGGAGGCGACTTTTTTTTGTCCTTTATTCTCCGCCCCCGAGTCTTCAGTTTAAGCCGCACGTGATTGGTCGATATTCGTGGTAGAGGAGGGAGAGTTAGCGATTAGTTTTAGCTTCAGCTGTTGTTAAAGCGCTATATCAATCAATATGTATGGCCACCCTCGTTTCAGGCTTGTGTGGCTCCAGACCCCTATAATGTAGGAATTAACTAGCTAGCTATCTAGCTGGATATCTAGCTCGCTATATATTTGCTATTACCTAGCTTGCTGGCTACCTGGCTAGTTAGCAATTAGCTAGCGATTTATTCTTCTGTATTTATCTATTTGCTATCTATTTGCTAGCTAGCTGGCAACCTAGCTTGCTACCTATTAGCTAGCCAGCTATCTATTAGCTATATATTAGTTATCTATTAGCCAGCTAGCCAACTTTCTATTTGAGTTATTCCGGGTTGAGTGAACGCTAGCGCGTGTGGCTGTTTTGAAAGGCGCTTATAAATTAAATGGCTTCTTATTATATAGTATGTATGTATCGTATTGTATTTTGTACAGCCGCCCTCATTTCACGCTCATATAACTCCAGACCCATATAATGTAGGAATTAACTCTTTTTCTGATGAAAGAAGAGAGTCTAAAGTTTCTAACGCTATATTTATGTAGTCCTAAAACTCAATATTCTGTGGGTGCTGGAATTTGACAATGACAAAAACCCTGGCACTAGAGTGGACACATTTTTGCACATGTGGCAGTGAATGAGTTAAAAATAAGAAATCACTTTAGTTGTTGTTTTCCAGTCGAAAAAAAAAAACGATACTAAGGAGTGGCGTTCGGGCTTCATCAGATGTTTTTAATGACTCCGCAGTGGTCACGTAGCCTAGCAACCGTTGCACTTTTCACCACAAAAGCCACGTCTCCGTTCGAATGGAAGTACCGAAAAAGTCGGGGGCCAACAAAAGCAGTTTCGGGACGAAGTCCCCCGGCGACTAGCGTTTCTCTTTGAGCCTTCCGATAGTCGTCGGTGACATCCAGATTAACCGATGCGGCTCCTCCGCAGCTTCTCACCCTTTGAAGAGCTCTCGTCCTTCACGAGGATCTTGACCTTTTTCCTCCGCCGTCTCAAGCTGTCAGTCAGCGCGGTCAGACACTCATGCCGAGGGCTTGTTCTCTGTTGGTTTTGTATGCTTTCTTTTTTTTTTTTTTCCTGTTTTAATATAGGTCGTCAATGTTTCGCGTGTATTTGGGAATGACCTGCTCGCTTGTGTTCATCCATCCATTTTGTATCACGGCTAATTATCTCTGTAGCTTCACCCGGGTGCACGGTAATGAGAAGGCCATCAAAAATTCTGTCTTTGCAAAAATAAGTAGAGACGAGATACCAACTCCCACCCCCACTTCCCCCCCCCCCCCATACTCTGGGTCATGCAATTCTAATTTGGATTAGCACCAAAATGGCTCACATTTATCAATACCAATTTTTTTTTTCGTACAACGCCCAAATCCAATCACTAACATCTTTAACCCAAAGTATTAATGCAGTAAACAGCCTAGAGGGGTCCTTGACTGCAGGGGGGGGGGGGGGTGCAGAGAATGGATATTGTGACACTGTCAATGACCATTGGATTGGATTGGATTGGATTGATTGGATGTACCTTTATACGTCTCGCAGTGGAGAAATTTACATTTGACAGCAGCAAAATTATGAAAGGAAAGAAAGAAGTAGAAAACAAAATATACGAGCTGCTGGAAACCTTATTACCATGGTAACGAAAGCAGATTTCAGCGGGTGGGGCAAGTGGGGGTCTTGTCATCATGCAATATAAACATGATCTACAATTTTTCCCATACTTTGTGGATTGAAAAGAAAAAGGTAGAAATCATAGTTGTTTGCCATCACTCGCATTCTATGATCAGTCGCCCCCCCCCCCCCCACAACTCCGCAGCCCTCCCTGTTTCTCTTGTGGTTTAATTCCACGAGCATTTTTTTGCATTTTCTCCAGCTGGGAGATGAAAGCCGCAACGCGGTAGCCTTGCCTTGACGAGCTCCATTTCACCAGTGCTCCCGTGCCGCCATCCATCAATGAGAATGGAGATATTTCATGCAAATTTAAGAAGTAATTACATGCAATGTATACTACCGGGACGTTAAAGTACGCAGTGGGGGATTTTAGTCTTCCAACACCATATGAATCTTTTTTTTTTCAACTCATTCACTGCCATTCACGAATTTATTCGGAAATTGGAAATATGACAGAGCGCCATACCCGAATTAAGTTTTTTTTTTTTCATGCTTGGGTGCTGATAATGCGCTGGTCATACCTCCGGCAATGTTTTTCCCACTTCCCCCGGTGTGTCAGTGTCAATATTTATTTTGCCAATAATGCTAATTTTCAATTAAATCTTTTTTTCTGATGAAACAAGAGAGTCTAATGCTTCTTACGCTGCATTGAAAGTTCATATAGTCCTAAAACTCAATGTTCTAGCTATCTATTAGCTAGCTAGCTATTTGAGTCAGCAAACATATTAGCTATCTACCTAGCTATTATCTATCTATTAGCTAGCTAGCTTTCTATCTATTTGAGTTACTTCCAGATTGAGTGAACGCCGGCGCGCGTGGTTGCCGCTGCTCACCCACAGAAAAACTGATCCTGTGACTGTAAAGTGACCTTCAGAGTTTTGAAAGGCGCTTAGAAATGAAATTTATTATTATTATGATGATGATGATGATGATTCTGTGGGTCGATAAAGTGTCGACCTGAATTTCCGAAATATTTATTCACACGTGACGCTTTTACTGCCATGTTGGAATTTAGCATGCTAAGTAAAAAAAAAAGAAAAGAAACATATTTAATAGAATTCCCTGACACTCAAACAATCCCCACCCGCTTGTGCGCTCCCGGCCGACAAATGATGCGCCCGCATGACAAAACGCCTTCGTGTCTTTTGCAGCGTCTAATGAGCGTCAGGCAAACAATGCTGAATAACAACAGACGGCGTCATGTTTAATGGGGGAGAATTTAAAGGCGGCCATGTCGCGGCTTTGTTTACGATAATGCGTGTCCAAGCTTGCCCATTCATTCATTTTTCATAAGGCATCAATCTGTTGATGTCTTCTTCTTTCTAATCATCACTTTGGGTGTTTGTTTTGCAATTCCGCTGACCGAGTCTTTGTTAGCGGATACTTTTGAGATGTGTTTGCATGCGACTGTCGTTAGATTTGATTGCATCGATACTGCAGAAATATTTGTACACTAAACCTTGTCCAAAATTGTACCATAACGTGAAAGATCAATAAGTGAATGTATGTCTGAATAAATGTATGAATGAATAAATGCATGAACGAATAAATGTATCAGTAAATGAATCAATAAATGAATTCATAAATCCATCAATAAACCCATCAATAAATCAGTACATAAACAAACACCTGAACGAATATCTGAACAAATACCGGGACGAATACCTGGACTTATACTTGAACTAAGACCCAAACTGTGACCCAAACTATGACCCGAACTAAGACCCGAACTAAGACCCGAACTAAGACCCGAACTCAGACCTGGACTCAGACCTGGACTCAGACCTGGACTCAGACCTGCACTCAGACCTGAACTAAGACCTGGACAAAGACCTGGACAAAGACCTGGACTAAGACCTTGACTAAGACATGGACCAAGACCCGGACTAAGACCTAAACTAAGATCCGGACTAAGACCTAAACTAAGACCTGGACTAAGACCTGGACTAGCCCCGGACTAAGACCCGGACTAAGACCAGAACTGAGAACCGAACTGAGACCCGAACTCAGACTCGAATTCAGACCCGAACTCAGAATCAAACTCAGACCTGACCTCAGACCTCGACGAAGGCCTGGACTAAGACCTAAGACCTGGGCTAAGACCTGGACTAAGACCTGACCTAAGACCTGAACTTAAGACCTGGATTTAAAACCTGAATTTAAGACCTGAATTTAAGACCTGAACTTAAGACCTGAACTTAAGACCTGAACTTAAGACCTGAATTTAAGACCTGAATTTAAGACCTGAACTTAAGACCTGAACTTAAGACCTGAACTTAAGACCTGAATTTCAGACCTGAACTAGGCCCTGAACTAAGACCTGAACTAAGACCTGAACTAAGACCTGAGCTATGACCTGAGCTAAGACCTGAGCTATGACCTGAGCTAAAACCTGAGCTAATACACAAAATAATACACGAAATAATATACGAAATAATACATGAAATACATAAATGAATACTAAAGGGGTGCGTTCTGTCTCTTGTTTAGTGGTGAGTCAAAATCTGGTGACGGACAACGTGTCAGTGGTGGAGGGCGAGACGGCCATCATCAGTTGTCGGGTGAAGGACAACGACGACTCGGTCATCCAGCTGCTCAACCCCAACCGACAGACCATTTACTTCCGAGACATGAGGCGTAAGTGACATTTTTGACTTTACTCATCTTTTCTTTATTTATTTTGGGTGGAGGCGTCCGATTGTTGTGTTTGCTTCTACATTTTGATTTTTGATTAAGAGTCGCTTGTTTGCTCTCATTAACATTTTTTGTAATGGCAGGGAATGCAAACACATAATGCCATCCCAAAGCGCTGCAGAGGCAGCCGCTATATCGTCGTAGTAGCTTTAATTAAAATGCTCTCATTTTACTTTGACTTCCAGGGAGTTGCGTTAAGTTTGACTCACATGTCTGCGGCGACATTATCGGCAGAATGAGGTTAATACAATCCAGCAAACAAGTTTTCGGAGACGGGCGACGTGTCAGTCGTAATAGCGAGGCGGCTCATATCCCTGAACGTTTAACGACCTGTTCTGTTTACTCTTATCCCGCCCAATTATGGTGTCGCCGTTGCGCTGATCAGCTCGACACGCGGGCTTGCTAAGCCTTTACTTTGCTTTAATTGATTGTTGTTGTTTTTTTTTTTTTCCTTCACTGTTCATTTTGTGCAAGCGGGATATGAGGATGAAGGCATTCATGGGCTGGCCGACAACTTTATTTCTTGAAAGGACAAGCGACGCCTCCACACAAGTTGTGTTCATAATTTGTAAAATCACTTCAAATGACTTCTACTGAGTGTATTTTACAAAGATTCCACCGCCTACAATAATATTTTACGTTTTAAGACTCGCGCTTAATATTCAGGAAGTCTTGTTTTTCAGTTGGTGACAATTCTTGTCACGTCAGGAACGCCCCTGTCCGAGAAAGCGACACACAATGCATTTTGGGTACTTTGTTTGGTCCGAAAACTTCGTGTTGATGGCGAAATTAGAAGGAAAACACATAAATAACGCGATGGTGAATCGTTGTGTGTTGCATCAAGACTACTATTTGATACTAGTTGACACAAATTCCTAGCAGACAAATCAGCCCATTTCCAACGGAGCTTGGGCGCCATCTTGTGCATTTTCTGGGACGCTACATTGGAGTCCTGACGGCTCGAATTGATACAGGAGGACTTCTTTAATCGATTGCAAACATTTATGCTTTCCTCTTCAGAACTATTTGATTTATATTCATAACTGGATGAGTAACAAGAAATGATCAAAAAGCATGACCTGGATTCCCAAATTTCTTGGGGTTTTGGGTTTTCTTGCGGGTGGTGCCGATAAAGCACTGGTCAGACCTCTGGCAATGTTTTTTCCCTTCCACGAGGGGGCAGCATTTGCCTTTTGTCCATATTAGCGCTTTGTTACAGCTTCAGCTGTGTTTTCTATCTATTTGAGTTACTTCCGGGTTGAGTGAACGCTGGCGCGTGTGGCGGCCGCTGCTCACCCACAGAAAAACTGATCCTGTGACTGTAAATTGACCTTGAGAGTTTTGAAAGGCGCTTAATAATAAAATAAGTATTATTATTATTTTTTTATTATTATAAAGCGTTATATAAATCATTGTATTTTGGACAGCCACCCTCATTTCATGCTCATATAACTCCAGACCCATATAATTAATGAATTAACTATTTTTATCTGATGAAAGAAGAGAGTCTAAGGTGTCTTGAATGCTGTATTGAATGTTTATGTAGTCCTAAAACCCAATATTCTGTGGGTCCTGGAATCTGGGAGACAATGACAAAAACCCTGGCACTGGAGTGGAAACATTTTTTTTTGCACATCGTCTCGCAGTGAATGAGTTAAACTCATTGAGTCGGTGAGCGTTTGCTCGGGTCTGCCGCCGAGAGGAGTCGAAGTGGCCTCAATCAATTGTGATTAGCGGCTGCCGCTACATTGGAGAGGAGCGAATGAGAGTTTTATTGTGTGCTGTCAAGTGAGGGCGTGGGCGGGGCTAATTACCTTCTTACCGCAACTTCTCCCGTCGGCCATTAAATGCTCTTTTTCTGTCTTTTTAGCGAGGTCCCTTGCCATTGTTTATGTTCATGAAAAAATATATAAAAATAAACATTTACTTGTGTTTGATGCAAAGGAGGGAAAGCAATTATGTTCTCATGTGGATAAGATTGAAATTCAATCAGAAAAAAAAATATTGCTTTGGGCTATGGTGGGAAATATTCAATCAAGGAAACAAGTCAATTGACAAATTTGTATTTGGAAATGTAATCAATTTTTCTCGGAACTTGCTACATAATTACCTGATTATGATTCTCAGGCTCGTCTTAGATTGCAATGTTTTGCTTATTATTTTATATTGATGTCTCGCAGTGGAGAATTTTACATTTCACAGCAGCAAAGTGATAAAAGTAAGAGGAAAGGAAAGGAAGAAGTAGAAAAACTTGATCTTCTCCTCTTTCATTTAGAACTGCTTCATTTCACAAAGAGGGTACAGCAAGTGCTGAAGAATGAATGAATCTCTGTGTCTTTGTGTTGCCATATTATTTGTTTACAGGTAACATCCGACTTACGACCGAGTTCCGTTCCGACCAAACAGTCGTAAGTCAAAATGGTTGTAAGTCGAAATCCATTCAAAGTGTTGAAGAGAGGCTAAACATTAAACATTGCTCACGATATATATTAAAATAGAAAGTTTATTATGGCTATATAAATGTATTTATATGGAGGTAGCTGTCCAAAATGCAATGCAATACATACATATTGGTTTATATTAGCTATCTACTAGCTAGCTAGCTTCCTATCTGTGTATTTATTAGTGACATTCCGTGTATTAGCTAACTAACTATCTGGCTAACTGGCTAGCTGGCTATTAGCTATAGATCTATATAGGATTCTAGCTATGTAGCTAGCTATCTGTTGGCTATTTCTTAGCTGGCTGGCTAGTTTTCTATCTGTGTATTTAATAGTGACATTCAGTGTATTAGCTAACTAGCTAATTTACAACAGATTATTTACTTACAGACAGTGGCTTTTTTTAGGTGTTCAATTACCTTACATGTTTCGGCGTATACTTCCGCCTTCATCAGAGTGTCACTTATTATTATTATTATTATTATTATTATTATTATTATTATTATTATTATACATGGGCCAATGGAAATTTCTGTCAGCTGAATGTGTAACAAAGCGCTAACGTGGACAAAAGGGAAATGCTGCCCCCTCGTGAAAGTGAAAAAAAAAAAACATTGCCAGAGGTCTGTCCAGCGCTTTATCGGCACCCAAGTTTGAAAACAAATTCGGGAATGGCGCTCTACGTCATATTTTCACTTCCGGAATGAATTTGTGAATGGCAGTGAATGAGTTAATATCAGCCTTCTACACAAAGAAAAAAACAAATAGGCATATTGATCCAAGTGTCCCGATATATTTTCATCCTCGCTTATTTTCACCTCTATGATTTGACCGTTACTGTCAACCACATTTCAGAGCAATTGGGGGGGGGGGGGGGGGGTGATAACTGACCTATTTTAGGAAGCGGCAATGACAGCTCGGCCACCTTTTGCCGTGATGAAGTGCGTTTGCGGGGAAATGAGAGCACTCCGTCACCCCCCGCCGCTATATGGACAATCAATTTCCGATTTACAATCGCGCTGACGTGCAATGGGAAATGAAGGCGTAGTTCTTGGGATTTCAATACATAAAATACAGTTATAAATAGAAACAAGAGAGAATTACACAGAAAATGCAATTTTAAATAGGTGGCTTTTGAGATAGGATAAAGGCTGCCGAGCATTGAAAACGTTGCCGATGATAAGATGTGGAACGGTCGCGGCTCGGAATTGAAGCGGATTTACATAGGACGGGAGATTTCTTTTCGTCAATGGATGCTACATACAGCTTCATGTTTGCTTTCAACGGTTAGCTTGTAGCAAACGTGCGCATTTCCACCAATACGTCTCTGATCCACTGGTGAAAAGGATGCTTTGATCCACTTTTCTTTCATTTACAACTGCTTCATGCAGCAAAGAGGGTGCAGAAAGTGCTTAAGATTGAATGACTGATTTTTTTTTGCTTCTTGAGGGGCGCGTGGGGGTAGTTTTTGTACACGCCGTCCTTCATCATCATCAAAGCAAAAAAAAACGATGAAACAAATTGGAGCTTTCAAGAGTTTGGACAGACGTCTCTTATAAAATAAAACAGCACCCGCTGTCTATTTTGTCCTTTTTATTCTAAAAGAAGGGCAAAAAATAGCACAGGTGTAAAGGTCGCTCTGTTTTATTTATTTATTTTTAGTTTTTCAGTCCCAAATCCGTTAAAAAGGAGTGATGTGTGACGCCGTGCGCACTGACACATCCGTAATAGAAATGTCCGCCGCGATCTCACCTTCCGTGTCAAAGCGCCGGCGTCCCCCAGCGAACCCCGTCGTGGCCGATGTCGCCGTGTCCTTGGATAGCTTTGGATTGTCGCCGTAATCCTCACACTTCAAGTGTCAACGTTGTCTGAATATGACGGCTTTTATGTATCGTAGCACAATAGCCTCATTTAGAAGTGACATATAAGAGGATTAGCAGGGGGGGGTGAAATGTGATTGGACAGGGTTGTTGTTTTGTTGTTGTTGTTTTTTTTGGGGGGGCATTTTTACAACTGTTGTTTTATTTGTAGCTCATGTAATGTCACAGATTTTATTATGTGCGTAACATTGCTTTTATGCCTGACGTTGCAAATACCGCAGTACCTAAAAGGACAGCCAACGCCTCCGGACAAGTTATGTCCATAATTTGTAAAATCACTTGAAATGACTTCTACTGAGCGTATTTTACAAAGATTCCACGGCATATCGCTATATTTTACGTTTTAAGACTCGCGCTGAATATTCAGGAAGTCTTGTTTTCGAGTTGGTGACGATTCCTGACGTGACGTCACATAAGGAACGCCCCTGACCGAGAAAGTGACACACAAATAATGCGATGGTGAATCGTTGTGTGTTGCACCAAGACTACTATTTGATACTAGTTGACACACATTCCAGCAGACAAATCAGCCCATTTCCAACGGAGCTTGGGCGCCATCTTATGCATTTTCTGGGCACTACATTGCAGTCCAGACGCCTCAAAATGAGACAGAAGGACTTCTTTAATCGGTTGCAAACATGTATGCTTTCCTCTTCAGAACTATTTCAATCATATTCATAACTGGATGAGTAACAAGAAAGCATCTTCTCCGAATCTGAAGCCATTGTTTTGATTCTAGAGCAAGGCAAGACGTCCTGGCGTGACGTCAAGAACAAGGGGGCGCGACTTTCTGAAACTTGCCATTTCCGGGGTCATTTTGAAGTAGTTTTGGGACACTTTAACTCATTTTTATTGGTGTTTTGCATTTGACTAAAAATATCAGCCTGCGTGTTTTGGGTATTTTAGATGCTATAAAACGTTTTTCTGATGTCAGTTAGGAAACAAAAAAAATGGTGTCGGTTGTCCTTTAAACGTTTTAAAATATGTAATTCATTGAAGGTGCCCCTTATAATGTGGTGCACCTTATGTATGGAAAAGGTTTTTAAATATGCAATTTCTTGAAAATTCCAGAAAATAGGGTATTTTATTTATTTGTGATGAGCTATTGTCTTCAATTGAGAATTCCAGTTGAACTTGGCAATGTGTAAAGCTCATAACTTGCCATTAGCTTCATGCTAACACCCAATGAAAAAGCCATTCGGCAAGCTAACAAAACTAGCATTGCAATTATAAACCTTAAAAAAATCATATCTAATGTTTTTTTTCACATCTCATTTTGGATTTTAAGTGTACTCTCCAGAAAAATATTTTTAAAAACTTCCAAAAATTATCTATAATCCCCCACACCCCCACCCGCATATCTCCAGTGAAGCCCTTGTAAACATTCAATCAGTTGCTTGTATCAACTGCAATCGGCACGACGAGCGAATCTGGCAACATGTTTAATTGAATTAAAGCATGCAGATTAGAGGCTAATGAAATGCTAACAAGGCCTTTGAATGAGAAGAGCTTGTCAAGGCTTCGAAATAATTAGGACTTCGGAAGCCATTTTGGCAATGGGCAACTGTATACGTTGCCGTTTCTTAATTTTCATTTCATCATTTTATTTATTTATTTTGTGTTTATTATGTATTTATTTTGTATATATTTATGTATTTATTTTTGTTTTGTATTTATTTTGTATTTATTTGTTTTGTATTTTAGTTGTTTTGCCGTTTCATTCTAAATTTTAATTTTATCATTTTATTTATTAATTTATTTTGTATTTTGTATTGATTGATTTATTTATTTTATATTAATTAATGTATTTATTTATTTACGTGTTTTTTATTTATGTATTTATTTTGTTTATTTATTTATTTTGTATTTATTTTGTTATTTTGTATTTATTCATGTGTTTGTTTTGTATTTAATTATTTTGTATCAATTTATTTATTCGTTTCTTTTTGTATTTATGTATTTATTTACTAGTTTATGTATTTACTAGTTTATTTAGTTAGTCAGTTAGTTGGTTAGTTGGATAGTTAGTTTGCTGGTTGGTTGGTTGGTTAGTTGGTTAGTTGATCGGTTAAGTGGCTAGTTAGTTGGTTGGTTGGCTAGTTTGTTGGTTGGTTAGTTAGTTTGTTATTTAGCTGGTTAGATGGTAGGTTGGCTAGTTAGTTAGTTAGTTAGTTAGTTGGTTAGTTAGTTAGTCAGTTAGTTAGTTAGTTAGTTAGTTGGTTGGTTGGTTGGTTGTTAGTTAGTTAGTTAGTTAGTTATATTTTTATTTCAAGAAAAGAACTTTGATTTCAAAAATATTTCATTGGTCCATTTTCGTGCTTTGTGTGACCACTGAACTACAAATAAATTATTTTGGAAACATTTATATTCCCATTTCATCTGTCCAACAATATATCATTGGCTCTTCTGTCAAAATTGTATTCACTTGCCACAAGCATTCAAGCCCCTCCTACAAGAAAGTTATTATCTTCTGGGTCAGTTAAGGATATCAAAATATTTGAATGTGTATTAAATTAAGGGGAAAAAAGTTATTTCACAGAGCCAAAGGCACAGTGGACTCTGCTGAAGTCATTAAGTGAAAAGTATGCGACACCAGAGGATTAAAATAGTGACTGTCGTCGGGCTTATCAGTGCAATTAAGTCAAAATGAGAGATCTTATTACAAAAAAAAATATATATATATATATATATTAAATAACGAGCAATATTCCAATACCCGAGGATTAATGAATATTTGCCACCCAAAAAAGGTACCTATTAAATACTTCTTTTACAATGGGACTTAGACTTATGAGTTTAATTTGTTCAAGTTTTAGTTTACTTGTCCAGGGGTGCCTTGACATACGTCTCATCTTTTCTTCATCCTCTGGAAAGTACCACTCATTTTAGTGCCGTACTGACGAGCTAGAGGAGCGGAATGGAGACGCTTCAATGAGCATTCGATCCTGCTAAAAAGATCACACTCCTCCGTGTGGCCAAGTTGAGAGAAACATTCGGTATTTTTCAATACAGCGGATTTTAATGAAGCAAAATATTATAGAGTGCTATAATAATCATATTAATAATACATTTAATTTATAAGCGCCTTTCAAAACTCTAAAGGTCACTTTACAGTCACAGGAAAGTTTTGCACCGGGTGAGCAGCGGCAGCCATACGCTCCAGCGTTCACTCAACCCGGAAGATACTCAAATTGATAGAAAGCTAGCTAGTAGCTAATAGATAGCTAATAATAATAATAATAATACATTTCACTTATAAGCACCTTTCAAAACTCTCAAGGTAATTTTACAGTAACAAGATAAGTAAGATAGCAAGCTAGCTATATAGCTATATAGGTAATAGATAGCTAATAATAATAATACATTTCATTTATAAGCACCTTTCAAAACTCTCAAGGTCACTTTACAGTCACAGGATAAGTTAGATGGCGGGCTAGCGAGATAGCTATATAACTATATAGCTAATAGATAGCTCATAATAATAAATGGCATTTATAAACACCTTTCAAAACTCTCAATGTCACTTTACAGTCACAGGATAGGTTAAATAGATAGCTAGCTGGCTAGATAGCTAATAGATAGCTAATAATAATACATTTCATTTATAAGCACCTTTCAAAACTCTCATGGTCACTTTACAGTGAGTTAAATAGTTAGCTAGATGGATAGATAGCGAGATAGCTATATACTGTAGCTAATAGATAGCTAATAATAACACACTAGCTAGCAAGATAGCTATATAGCTGATAATTATACATTTCGTTTATAAGCACCTTTTAAAACTCTCAAGGTCACTTTACAGTCACAGGATATGTTATATAGCTAGCTAGATAGCTAGCTGGCTACATAGCCATATAGCTAATAGATAGCTGGCCAGCTATATAGCTAATAGATAGCAAATATATCGCGAATAAATAAACATAGAGGCAAATAAATCAATTCATGCTATGTTAGTAAACATAACATGCTTATTGTTTTGAACGCGATTGTCTTTTGCATGCAAAAAAAAACACTGAATATACCTCAAAGTTCTTTGTTTTTGCTCGTAAGTCAAATTTTGTTTTGCGCTACAAAAAAATATCGCGTAAAAAAATCCAAAAATGCCACTGCACTACTTTTATTCCTCACAAATATGCACTCCGCCTTCCCCAGCGCTAAAAGACGCCCGCTTCCAGCTGGTCAACTTCTCCGACAACGAGCTGCGGGTGTCGCTGTCCAACGTGTCGCTGTCGGACGAGGGCCGCTACGTTTGCCAGCTGTACACGGACCCGCCGCAGGAGGCCTACGCCGACATCACCGTGCTAGGTAAGATCGCCCACGCCGAGCGCCGGGCGCTTTTTTTGCATACTGCTTGATTGACAGCCACACTTGGCCGCGTGGGGAGCATCTGGAGACTTGTTTTCGCTGGCAGTGTTAAGGTAAGAAAAAAAAATGGCTTCCTTTGCCAGGATGCGGTCGTCGTGGTTACTTTTGATTGACAGTCATTTAGCTGATGTATTTTAAGGTCTGGTAAGCCTTTGGGTGCTGCTGTTTTGGTTAGCGACACATTTCAAATGGGCTCAACAGTTACCCGTCGCGATATTATAGCATATAGCTATACAGTGATACCTTGGCTTACGAACTTATTTGGTTCCCAGACAGAGTGTAAGGCGAAAAGTGTGTATCCCGAAAATTAATTTCCCATAGGAAACCATTAAAATGAGAATAATCCGTTCCCAGGTCTGTGTACGAAAAAAGTTCGTATGTCAAGGTAAAGTTCGTATGCTAAGGTAAAATTTTCATAAATGTAACGTTCGTAAACCGAGGTATCACTGTGTTTTACGTTTTAAGACTCGCACTGAATATTCAGGAAGTTTTGTTTTTGAGTTGGGGACGATTCCTGACGTGACGTCACGTCTGGAACGCCCCTGACTGAGAAAGCGACACACAATGCATTTTGGGTACTTTTTTTCATCTGAAAACACTGTGTTGATGGCGAAATTTGAAGGAAAACTACTTAAATAACGTGATGGTGAATCGTTGTGTGTTACACCAAGACTACTATTTGATAGTAGTTGACACAAATTCCCAGCAGACAAATCAGCCCATTTCCAACGGAGCTTGTGCGCCATCTTGTGCATTTTCTGGGACGCTACATTGGAGTCCTGACGGCTCGAATTGATACGGAAGGACTTCTTAAATCGATTGCAAACATTTATGCTTTCCTCTTCAGAACTATTTGAATCATATTCATAACTGGATGAGTAACAAGAAATCATGTTCTTCGAATCTGAACTCTCTGAAGGCATTGTTTTGATTCTGGAGCGAGGCAGTTTGTGAAGGAGTATCCTGGAGTGAAGTCACGAAAAAGGGGGCGGGACTTTGTGAATTTCCCCAGTTGCGAGCTCATTTTGTGGCAGGTTTTGGGACATTTTAAGTCATTTTTATTTGTGTTTTTTATTGACCTAAAAATATCAGCCTGCGTGTTTTGGGTATTTTAGATGCTATAAAACGTTTTTCTGATATCAGTTAGGAAACAAAAAAATGGTGTCTGTTGTCCTTTAAGTCGCTTTCATTCACAGGCTGTTGCTAACCAAAACAGCAGCACCGAAGAGGCAAGTCAACAAACTTAAGAAACTGACTGTATGTTTGTCAATTATTATACATATATAGATATTTTTTTTTTTCCCGTCATGCAGTGCCTCCAGGTAACCCCCTGATCGACGCCCGCGACGAGGTCCTGAGCGAGGGCAACGAAACGGAGATGACCTGCACCGCCATGAGCAGCAAGCCCGCCGCCACCATCAGATGGATGAAGGGCGATAAGGAGCTTCCAGGTTAGTGTGTGTGTGTGTGTGTGTGTGTGTGTGTGTGTGTGTGTGTGTGTGTGTGTGTGTGTGTGTGTGTGTGTGTGTGTGTGTGTGTGTGTGTGTGTGTGTGTGTGTGTGCGTGTGCGTGTAACGGCCTCTAGTATTGTTCGCTTGTAGCAAGAATGCTTTTTTTCAAAACACATTTTAGATCGCAATTTTATTTTTGTCTGATATGTTGAAGTTTTTTTTTGTAGTAATAGTAGTAGTAGTAGGAGTAGTAGTCGTAGTAGTAAATGTTAAAGCCGTAAACGGTATTGAGGGATCAAAGTGGTTTAGTGTGTGGACCACTTTTGACCGACGTTTGGATGTCGGTGTCAGTTCGTCAAAATAGGAATTGTCGTATTTGTGATGTTGCAAAAAGGTCACTGAGAGCCTCCAACTGTAACAGTTTATTTAATTTGTTTATTTATGTATTTATTTAGTTGTGTTTACGTATTTGTTAGTTTATGTATTCTTTTTTTTCTATTTGTTTATTTATTGTTTTCAATTTTTACTTCATTATTTTATGTTTATTTATTGTTTTCAATGTTTACTTCATTTATTGGTGTTTACTTATTTGTTAGTTTATTTATTCGTTTTTTTCTACTTGTTTACTTGTTTATTTATTGTTTTCAATTTTCACTTCCTTTATTTATTTGGTTTATTGAGGGATTGATTTAGTTGTTTGTTTATTTCTGCGTTTATTTGTTAGTTTATTCATTCATGTTTTTATTGATTTGTTTATTTCTTATTTTTTTTAATCTTGTTTGCTTTTTACAGTAAATCGTTATAACGATTTGCTTTCGACACCCTGTTTGCTGAACCAAATCTACATCGATTAACGAGACTTTACTGTACATTAACCATTAGCCTCCGATGCTAGCTCCCGACATTGAAAACAGTGATGTCCTATGTGGAAATGTCATGTTTTTTATTTGTCTTTTTTTTTACTCAAATTTACTATGAATTTACCCTTTTTGCACGTGAGAATGCATTTGTTTTCCTCCCAACACTAAGACGAATCGAGAGAAATTGTCTCTGGCAATATAAAGGTTGCCATTACAAAAAGCCGCCAATGCAAATCCAAAGCATCTCTGTGAATATGCCTCGTTATCTCCCCAACCTCATCTTTCTTCTTCCTCTTATCTGGCTTGTTTAGTGATTTATTAACATGTGCTCGCCACTGATATCGCCGTCTCTCTTAAAGCTGACAGTGTAGCAGCAAGGGATCAAACAAGGCGGGTCATTATTTTTTTTCTTGTTCTCGCACAAAAGGCAGACAGAGAGCAAAAAAAAAGGGATCGAGAAGCCACCCGAGGGGACGTCTCAGTTAGTGACAGGGACCGGGGTAACCATTAGTTTTGATTCTTGGGAGACAACCCCTAGCTGGTTTTCACTAGTTGCCTTTAAAGGACAATCGACATCATTTTTTTTTTTTGTTTCCTAACTGACATCAGAAAAACGTTTTAAGCATCTAAAATACCCAAAACACACAGGCTGATATTTTTAGTTAAATGCAAAACACCAATAAAAATGACTTACAGTGTCCCAAAACTACTTCAAAATGACCTCAGAAAGTTTCAGTTTCAGAAGGTCCCGCCCCCTTGTTCGTGACGTCACGCCAGGACGTCTTGCCTTGCTTGAGAATCAAAACACTGGCTTCAGATTCGGCGAAGGTTCTTTCTTGTTACTCATCCAGGTATGAATATGATTCAAATAGTTCTGAAGAGGAAAGCATACGTGTTTGCAATCGATTAAAGAAGTCATTCGTATAATCCCATTTTATTTATACAGTAAAGTCTCGTTATATCGATATCGGATATATCGATAGTCCCGGTTATATCGATACTATTTCTATGCACGCACGGAGAAAATTACATGCAAACAGGATCGGATATATCGATAGTCCCGGTTATATCGATATTTTTTCGGACTCCCTTGAATATCGATATAACGAGACTTTACTGTATTTTTTGGGTGAAAATGTAACTTCAGATAGCTGACATGTGCAAAAATGTGTCAACTCCAGTGCCAGGGTTTTTGCCATTTTCACTCACGTTCCAGGACCCACGGAATATTGAATTTTAGGACAACCTAAACATTCAATTCAGCGTAAGAAACCTTAGACTCTCTTCTTTCATCAGAAAAAAAGTTAATTCCTAAATTTTACGGGTTATATGAGCTTGAAATGAGGGAGTCTGTCCAAATTACAATGCAATACATATTGGTCTATATTTAACAACAGCTAAAGGTGTAACGAAGCGCTAACATGGACAAAAGGCAAAATTCGGGAATGTCGCTGTCATATTTTCAATTCCCGAATAAATTCGGGAATGGCAGTGAATGAGTTAAAATTCGATATAAGATATGATGTGAAGTATTTACTCTGTGATTCCAACCTTGGAACTTTTCTGACACACCTTGCACTGGCTCGGCATTAAAAAAAGAACGCCTGCCATCTGTACGAAATCCAAAAATGGCATGGTGTCAAATTACTTTAAGGGGTCTATCACTCTTCCCTGTGGAACGCCTTCCAACAATCAGACATTTATACCAACGTCAACACAAACAAATCTAACAATGACAAACGCCGAGGTTTATTTTAGCTTCTTTAATCAACTCTTTCAGATGAACACGGAGCATGGAAGGTATAAACAAGGCCGCTGGCTCCTCGCCGCAACCCTACTTTGATACGTCTCAAAGACATTCAGATTTTCCGGCAGTCACCTTCAGGTCTTCGTGTCAGGTGGCTGCACGACTGTGAAGCCTCCAGAGGCGGCGTATTCATTATAACCTCCTCCTTTTTTTTACACCCGGCACATCACACGGTTTTTCTTTGCCGGCATCCAAAGAGGCAGCTGTCACCTCGTTGACAGGAGTCGAGCTGCAGGAGGGAAGGTGCAAGTGGGTAGAGTGTCAGTGCACTCTTCACACGAAATCAAATGATGGCTGCAGCTGTTCATATTAAGATCTGGCAGCGCTTATTTCAGCAAACTCTTTACTTCCGCCTTTTTCAACCAGTATTCCCGGTCGTCTCTTGACAGGATTCCGTCGATATTTTAAAAAAAAACAGTCCTTTCTGTCTCCCCTACAGGAAAACCCAAAGTCGAGCTGACTTACGACAGGATGTACACGGTAACCAGCCGCCTCATGTTCACCGTCAACAAAGAGGACGATGGCGTGCCGGTGGTTTGCATCGTGGATCATCCCGCGGTTAAAGACTTCCAAGTACAGAAATACCTGGAAGTACAGTGTAAGTAGGCCACTGCGACTCTTTTGGGGGGCTGGATCTTCGATAGGTTGGCTGAGCTTGTGTTTTTTAAGGGGCAACTCGATCAGATCCAACACAATTTGTTTCAGGGAGCTATTTAACTGTTCCCTGTGTTCGATTTTCCATAGTGCTTCTCGTCTTTGGGATCGTAGGTACTGTAATTTGGGATAGATCCTCGCAGGGGCTAGTCAATCGCAGAGGCTGGTTTAATCGCGAGGCCTCAGGCCTCACACTTCCATTTTCATTCCAGAAAGTCTTCAATGACCATGATAGTTTGTAAGGGAATACTTCTACAGCCCCTGTTGTACTCCAAAGTATCTCAGTTTCTTTCTGTTTATCCAGTTTTAGTGCAAGGTCACATGTTTTCTTTGGGAGCAACCAGGTTGGATAAGATCAGGAATGAATATATCAGAGGGAACTCTCATATTAGATGCTTTGGAGAGAAAGTAAGAGAGGCCAGACTGAGATGGTTTGGACATGTCGAGAGGACAGGGAATATCGATGGATGCTGAGCAATGAACTGTCAGGCCGCATACAGAGAGGAAGACCAAAGAGGAGGTTTATGGAGGTTGTCAAAGAGGACATGAAGGTAGCTGGTGTGAGAGAAGAAGATGCACAAAACCGGGTCAGATGGAGGACACTGATTCGCTGTAGACCCCTGAAGGGGAAAGCCAAAAGGAAAAGAAGAAGAAGAAGAAATAGTGCAGGGTCACCGGAGTGAATAAATTTGGCTCAGAGGAGTCTACATCCTGGACTAGAATCCTCTATGGGGCCTTCTGAGCCCTGACGGTTTTCATATTACAGTAAAGTCTCGTTATATCGATATTCAAGGGAGTCCGAAAAAATATCGATATAACCGGGACTATCGATATATCCGACCCTGTTTGCATGTAATTTTCTCCGTGCGTGCATAGAAATAGTATCGATATAACCGGGACTATCGATATATCCGATATCGATATAACGAGACTTTACTGTATATTCGCTTTGGAAACATCACAGTACAATACATGTTTATATAGCAGCAGTTCAGCAACAGTTGAAATTGTAACAAAGCGCTTAACACGGACAACTACCATATACAGCAGTGGTGTCACAATCCGGTCCTCGAGGACCGCAGTCCTACATGTTTTCCAAGTCTCCCTGTTGCAACGCACCTGATTCAAGGCCAGACCAGCTGCAGACACTTCATGGAGGATTGGCTGACTCCAAAGTAAAGCGCAATACAGTAATCACATTTGATACTTGACCAGGCCCATCGACCCATCCATTTTCTCCACTAGTCCTGATTACGATAAGAATGCCAGAAGTGCGACCTCTGGAACTATGAGTCAGACTTCTACACTTTTGCTATCAAAGAAAGATATGACTTGTTTTCACACACATTTTTGGAGATTTTCACTCAGTAGCGCCAATCATGAGTTGTTTTGTTCTCGACGTGAAGGAACACATAGTGACAGGTTGAGGAGAGGGGGAAAAAAGTAGGAGTGAGGTGAGTAGGGGTAGGGGTGCATTGTTGATTGTGTAAGCCGTACGAACTCGCAACCCCTGTTGGCGCACGGCGCAAGTTTTATGCGCTGATTACTGATTGCCAGTCAAGGTGATTTGCATTTGAATTGCCTCACCGCGGCGAGCGAACGTTATGTGCTGTGTAGCTGGAGCAAAGCTAAGAAAGCTCGTTTGTCGGGGGGTGAAGGGGATGGGGGGGTGTAATGGTTCTTCTTATGTGTAAGCAAATCAAAGCCGTTTGGCCCGGCTGCCTGCTTGTCTTACCCCTTTAAGGTCAGCCGGCCGTGCCGAGATGGATAGCGGCCGTCTCGAGTGCCTGCGCGCAATAAAGCAAATAATTCAGTTAGCATAATGATAACGACCCCCTAGCATACAATATGCGCCATTTCATTTCTCCCCAAAGTGGCAGTATGCGGGTCTCTCGCTGCCGTGCAGTGCATATTTTGCTATCAAGTGCAGACGCTGAGTGCCTTCATAAATACTGGGGGAGCTATCAAAGTAACCCCGAGGTTGGAGAGGGGGGTGGGTCACGTGGCCTTCTTCATCGACGAAACAGAACTCGGCGATGTGTTGTCTCTGCTTTCCGCCCCGTCGACTGTCCATCACAGCGAATGACAGGATGTGATTCAGACAGATGGCCGGTCAGACATTGTTGTTTTGTTGCCAACAAGGTCGGAACAGCGCTGTTGAACTTGAAGGCTGTTCAAGGCCTGGAGTCGACAGCCAAATTCAAGCAGCTGTTTATTCACGATTTGTACTGGTGAGACACACAAAAAAGACCCCTCCTCAACTAAAAATGGTTTATACCCACTGAAAAGCCATCACATGGTCAAGAGGAATAACGGCTTAGCTTAGCCAAATTTGGCAATGGCAACCTCCATCCATCCAGCCGTCCATTTTTTGGTCCACTTTTCCCTCATAGGAGTCATTGGTGCTACTAGAGCCTATCCAAGCCGTCTTCCGGCCATAGGCGAGGGACACCCTGAACCGGTTCCCACCCATCTGTGCTCAGACTCACACCTACGAACATTTCTGATGTATTTAACTCATTCCCGAAGTTATCCGGGAATTGAAAAGTGTGATCTGGAGCGTCATTTCGGAATTTTTTTCGTGTTTTGGTTTTTCTGATAAAGCGCTGGTCAGACCTCTGGCAATGTTTTTCCCTCCACGAGGGGGCGGCGTTTGCATTTTGGCCATGTTAGCGCTTTGTTACAGCTTCAGCGTTATATAAACCAATATTTATGTATTGCATTTTGTACCCCCATTTCAAACTCAAATAACTACAGACCCATATAACTTAGGAATTAACTATTTTTTGTCGTGGAGCGGCATACCCGAATTGTATTATGTAGATCCGCCCCTATTTCAAGCTCAGATAACTCCAGACCCATATAACTTAGGAATTAACTATTTTTTGTCATAAAAGATGACAGTCTAAGGCAGGGGTGTCAAAGTCATTTTTTGCCGCGGGCCACATTGTAGTTATGGTTTCCTCTCGAGGGCCGTTATGAATTTGGGGAACCCATTAGAATGTTTAAATCCCTTCAAATATTACATATAGAGCACACAGCAAATTAATGAATAACTCGTTTTCAAATCTGAAGTCAAGAATAATGACTTTTATTGTGGTTGACATCCAAAAATATGAAATTTTGGCTCCGAATTTAGCAATCATCATGGAATTTAACAAGTTTGATTTGCTTTCGTGGGCCGAAAAAAATGATGTGGCGGGCCGGATTTGGCCCGCGGGCCTTGACTTTGACACCTGTGGTCTAAGGTTTCTCACGCTGTATTGAATATTTATGTAGTCCTAAAACTCAATATTCCGTGGGTCCTTGAATTCGAGTGACAATGACACAAAAACGCACCGGAGTACCCGGAGAAAAGTCACGTAGGGAGGGTTGTAGCTCGAATTCAATCACTGGTCGTCTGACGGTTGAATTTCTGCAGTGATTTCAGCGCTGTTGTTTGAGCTTTCTTTTGTGCGACGTGTTCAAAAGAGCCCACGGTACCGAGGTCCTGATATTGAAACCATCACATTCTCAAGCGTGTGTAATTGTCAACCCATACAAAGGATTTTTTTTTTTTTTTTACCCCTAAGACCCATTCTTATTCCGAGGCGAGTCGAAGCCGTTGATGGGTTTTGTGTACTCGCCACTCACTCGGTTGATGGCGACGACTCAATGAAAGAGTGAATAAGAAAGAAAGACTCGTCACGCGTGGACGGCACAGAACAAGTGCTTGTCAGAAAGCTATGCATTTAACATCGCAACGCATCATATGTGTACAACGGCAAACACGCCGCCGAGCGTTTGATCAAGCTCTGTGATCACACAAGATGCAGTGAGGGGTGGTGGTGGGGGGCAACCTCTTGCGAAAATGATTCTGAGGGACTACAGGGAAGATGTCGAAGGATGATAATTTCTCCACTTGTGATGTTGGCCCACTTTTTTCTTATCTCTCTGTGTGTGTCTCTCTCCTGATATCTTTTTTTTTTTTTTCTTTACAGACAAGCCCGAGGTGAAGATCATGGTGGAGTTTCCGCAGGGTCTGACGAGGGAAGGAGAGAACCTGGAGCTGACGTGTCAGGCCAAAGGCAAACCTCAGTACGTCAAGCACACATGAACACATGCGGATTTTGGCAACCTCATGAAAACAAAACAAAATAGTGATAATATTTAGTTTTATTATTATGTATTAAAATGAGGATAGATTTTATTTATTTTTAATATCATCATTATTATTATTATTATTTTTTTCTTCTTCTTCTTCTTCTTCTTCTTATTATTATTATTATTATTATTATTATTTTGCGGATTTTCGCAACCTCATGTAAAAAATAACAGTCAAAATATTGAATTTGTGGATATATTTATTATTATTATTACTATTGTGTGTGGATATATTTATTATTATTACTATAAGAATTATTATTATTATTATTATGTTTTTTTTTTTATTATTTTGCAGATTTTCTCAACCTCAGGAAGATTTTGTTTTATTAGTTTGTAGCTGTATTTATTATTGTTATAATAATTACAATTTTACTATTATTATTATTATTTTATTATTATAATTTTATTGTTATTATAATTGTGCGGATTTTATCAACCTGAAAAAAATATATAGTTATAGTATTTTCTTTTATTAGTATATGTTTTCAAATTACTAGATATATTTATTCTTCTTATTTTATTATTATTGTTGTTGTTTTTATTATTGTCATTTATATTATTCTTATTCTTATTATGATGCGGATTTTCTCAATCTCATGAAAACAAATTGTTATAATATTTTGTTTTATTATTATATGTGTTTAATAATTAGGATATACATATATTATTAATATTATTACTAGTATTCTATGATTATTTTTTTCAAATGCTATTATTATTATTATTATTATTATTATTATTATTATTATTATTATTTTAGTTTAGTTTAGTTTACTTAATTTTATTTTATATTATTATTATTTTCTTTTTTTTTTGCTGGCTCGCCATTGATTACACGTGTGGAAGCCTTTTTTTTTAAGTTGCCGTTGATTTACGCAGCGTGGGTGTTTGCATTGCAACACATAATAGAGTACAAATAAAGCTATTAGGGCCACAAGGCGGTTGGTGGTTTGTAGGGTGTGTGTGGTGGTGGTGGTGTGGGGGGGGGGGGGTCTTGAGGGCGGGGGTTCCTGACAAACTCTTCAAACATCAAGACAGCTGCTTGCGTCTGGTGTCTGTCACAGCAGTTTGTTGACAAGGCAGTTCAAATTGGAACTAGAACAAAGTCATCATCAGGAGAAGTGAATGTGGCAGTAATGTGGCATCGGTGACAAGAATATTCCCTTGGAAGACCCCCCACCCAGATCCCCCCACGCTTCCCTCCCATAAGACCTTCAGAGAGCATAATCCAGTTTCATACCAAGCAACACCAAGCAACTTGTTGTCACGGTGATTATTATGTCGCTTTGTAAAAGCGAAAATCACATTTTTCCACATATTGGGAATTAGCTCTGGGTCAAAGGTCACCAAATGAAACTTGGGGACCAGTCCTGTACCAAACCCCGCCCCTCGTATTCATTTTAAAAAGATGAAACAGCGAGTGGGGAATTGGAAGTCATTTTCATTAGAGGCAGCGGAGAGTTGTGTTCGTCATTACCAGCCCGTAGCGCAAAGGCGGGGGGGGGGGCAGGCGGGCTTCAGGGCGGCCATTTGTATTCAAGACGGCTGCCTTTCCCCTCTCCTTGCAAACTGTATCGTCTGTCTGCATCAGTGGCGGGCCGTGCATGTCACACCTAGGCCTTCAATAGTGCTATGTCTGAATCAATAAGCTGGCAGTGCGGTGTGATATAACTACACGTCCACTAGAGGGTGCAGTTGACCAAGGAATACTGTCATTACACTGTTTGAATTTTTACTACGAACGTGCAGATTCATGATAACCTCATAAAGTTGCAATATTATTTGCTATTTTTGCTAGCTTTGGAGTTGTCCAATTATTGATGTTCATCTATTCTTTAAAAGTCGTGAAAATGGAAGTCTACCTGCAACCAAATCCATTTCTTCGCCTCCTTCAGCCATTGTGGGTTGACAAAACCTCTATTAAATCAACACAACAATATATTTGCTTATGCAGCTCATTACAGATACAGTGTGCTAGCTCTGGCCAGTATGCTGTTATCACCTCGCGGCTAGTGATACTCATCATCATCGTGTGACTATATAGCCAGTCATAGTTTGCAAAAATGTGTTGACGTTCCAGCAGGTTTTGGGCTGCCAACTCGAAATCTGATGAGTGAAAGCAAAAGTTTCATTGACACTTATTTTATGCTCCAGGGCCTGCAGAACTGATTGTGAAGGCGTTCAGGTAGATTTCTAAGCCTGGTAACAAATAATGGCTGAAATGTGATTGGACAATTCTGAATTATTTAACAAGAATTCATGGACAAAATATAATGCACATTTAGTCTGTGATTCAGATATTTTTAGGCCAGCAGAGAAGGCCTTGCAGGCTCTGACGGATCACCACTGGTTTGCGTCCTCTACGGCCTCCCCCCCCCCCCCTTGCCCCAAATTTATGAATTCATCTCTTTATAATTAATCATGCTCACCACAAGATGGCGACAAATTTGCGAATGATACTGAGATGAACAACTCCGGAAGGAGTTCGGCATCTTGATGCTAATGAACTGTGTCAAAGTGAGAGTTCAGAGCTTCTTTTTCCTCTTCCATGGAAAAATAGGGTTTTTACTCCCCTCGTCACGCCACCTAGTGGACGGGATGGCATCTTACACTCTTTGTTTTTACTGACATTTTGCTCAGAAATAATAATAATAATGATAATAATGATAATAATGATAATAATGATAATGATAATGATAATGATAATGATAATGATAATGATAATGATAATAATGATAATGATAATGATAATGATAATGATAATGATGATAATGATAATAATGATAATAATGATAATAATGATACATTTCATTTATACGTGCCTTTCAAAACTCAGCTAACAGATAGCTAGCTAGCTAATGGATAGCTAATAGATCTCCTGCCACCGTTAAGCCCCGCCCACATTTCCCATCCCGCTTCCCATATGTCTCCAAACAAGTTTTATTTTTTGTTTTGTTTCGTTTTTTGTTTTTTAATGCAACATTAGAGGAAAGAGCCCATCAGCGTTTGCTCGGGGGAAATAACAGTAGCGACGGCCGTGTTCGGGGAGCGATATTTTGTCAATGCCATTCACGGCCATTTTCTGTCAATTTTTCATCTTTCGTCTCTTCCATGTCCAATGCTCAATGACGACAGGAGCACTCACAGTGTTTCCCCGGCTTAATTACGACCCATATAGAAAATTGTAACCAGCGCATTTGCATTTAGAATATTTTGCCCCCCCCCCTCTCCTCCTCCTTCTCCCCGATAGGAAAGGATATGAAATGCTTTGCAGTCCATCCGATTAAATCTTGACTGAAGTGGTCGTTTTCAAGTAACGTTTGCAAGTGTCACACTGCGCCGGGGAGTGAAGATTTAGATTTTGACATAAATGATACCTGGCAAGATTTTATTTTATTTTATTTTTTTTTTGTCAGCGGTGGGGTACAAGTGGGGTTATTTTACAGACACAAAAATGTGATTTGGTTGAATATTAACTCAGAGAATGTGTCCACTCCAGTGCCGGGGTTATTGTCATTGTCACTCAAATTGCGGGACCCACAGAATATAAGATAAAAGTTTTAGGACTACGTAAACGTTCAATACAACGTTAGAAAAATTAGACTCTCTTTTTTCATCAAAAAAAAAAAGTTAATTCCGAAGTTATACGGGTCTGGAGTTATATGATCTTGAAATGGGGGTGGCTGTCCGAAATACAATACAATACAATACATATTGGTTTATATAGCGCTTTAACAACAGGTGAAGCTGTAACGAAGTGCTAACATGGGAAAAAAAGCAACTGCTGCCCCCTCGTGGGAGGGAAAAACATTGCCAGAGGTCTGACCAGCGCTTTATCGGCAAGAAAAATCTAAACCCAAACAGAAAATGTTCATTCCTAAATTATATGGGTCTGTAGTTATCTGAGCTTGAAATGGGGGCGGTTGTAAAAAATGCAATACAATAAATAGATGTATATGGCGCTTTAACAGCTGAAGCTGTAGCAAAGCGCTAACATGGAAAAAGGGCAATGCTGCCTTTTTGTGGAAGGGAACAAACATTTCTAGAGGTCTGACCAGCGCTTTATTGGCACCCAAGCATGAAAAAGCAAAACCCGAACAAATTCGGGAATGGTGCTTCATATAATAAATAATAATAATGATAATAATAATAATAAATAATAATACATTTGATTTCTCAGCGCCTTTCAAAACTCTCAAGGACACTTTACAGTCACAGGATATTTATTCTGCGGGTGAGCAGCGGCAGCCACACGCGCCAGCGTTCACTTAACCCGGAAGTAACAAAAAGTAAAAAAAGATAAAGAAAATAACATCCTTCAGCACATTCTATACCCTCTTTGTGACATGAAGCAGTTCCAGATGAAAGAGGAGAGGATCAAAGCATCCTTTTCAGCAGTGGATCAGGGACGTCATGGTGGAATGTGCACGTCTTCTTCTTTTCCTTCGTCTACTACAAGCTAATTGTTGAAAGCTTTGCGTCTCATTTTCAATTCCTGAATAAATTTGTGAATGGTCGCAAATGAGTTAATGTTTCAATAATTAATAATAATATTTATTTATTTTCGATTTGACTGATTTTGTGATTTATTTCTTTTTTGGCAGTGTACTTTATTATTATTTTTTTTCTAAGGCCACAACGGGTCAACTGGGTCAAGGTGGATGACGACGTCCCCTCCCACGCCGTCATCACCGGCGCTGACCTTTACATCGAAAACCTCAACAAATCCTACAACGGAACGTATCGCTGCGTGGCGGCCAACTCTTTGGGGGAGTCTTACGACGACTACATCCTCTACGTCTACGGTATGCACACACACCCCCCTTGATACCCCCCCTCCCCAAAAAATATTTTTCTGATTGAATGCCAAAACATTAGCATTATTTTTGCGGATTGCTGTGTGGAGAGCAATTTCGAGTGTAATAATAATAATAATAATAATAATAATAATAATACATTTAATTTATAAGCGCCTTACAAAACTCTCAAAGTCACTTTTCAGTCACAGGAGACATTTGTTCTGTAGGTGAGCAGCGGCAGCCACACGCGCTAGCGTTCACTCAACCCGGAAGTAACTGAAGTACATAGAAAGGTAGCTAGCTAATAGATATCCAATAGATAGACAGCTAGACAACTAGCTATATAAGTAATATCATGACAATGAGGCTATCAAGCTAGCTAGTTATTGGCTATATGGGTGTCTAGCTGGTTAGCTTTCTAGCTAGCTAGCTATGAGCTATGGCTGGCTGGCTGGCCAGCTATCTATTAGCTACATGGTTGGCTAGCTATCTGGCTGACTGGCTAGCTATCTATTAGCTATCTATTAGCTAGCTCGCTCGCTTTCTATAATAATAATTTTAAGCGCCTTTTAAGCGCCTTTCAAAGCTCTCAAGGACACTTTACAGTCACAGACAAGCATAGGTACTATAATAAATAAAATACAATCACAAATAGAATAAAATAATGTAATAAATCGAAAACAAAAGAAAGAGCTATTTGAGTTACTTCCGGGCTGTTCCAGAAACCTGTTTGAAAACCGATTTGTTCAAAAACCAAAACAGCATATCCCATTATAATCAATGTCAAAATATTTAATCCGTTCCCAATCTGTAATCATCATTTTATGTGACTTCCAGGTTGAGTGAACGCTGGCGCGTGTGGCTGCCGCTGCTCACCCACAAAAAAAAAATCCTGCGACTGTAAAGTGACCTTGAGAGTTTTGAAAGGCGCTTATAAATGAAATGTATTATTATTATTATTATTATACGCCTATACGTCTGGACAGTAGGGATATATATAGGGCCGAAACTACCAGTAAAACTTGAGTTTGCTGACGAAGCTTCTTGGATAAGAGGCGAAACGCCCGACACCTTCAAAGTAGTACAGATGACGGCTGAAGAAACCTTTTCATCGACATTATCGCAGAGCATTTTCGCTGTTCCAACCAATAACGTCATGACGCATCTCTAACCCCACCCCCTCCACTTTACCACCCCCGCCCACTCAAGCGTAGCATTACGCTCTCTAATATGCTCACTCTTCCGTGCTAAATAACTTCAATCTCACCTTCCATAGATAAATAATTTGCTGTCTATTATCCTAGAGAGAATTAGAAGAGTGAAAAGATGTTTCTATTCTTTCTTTTTTTTTTTCTTGGGAGTCAAGAGACGCTCTCGACGCTCTGATGGATGTCGATTGAATGGATTCTTGTTTACAGAGCTACAAGTTGTGCTAATGAGACGCGCGGAGAACTCATTGTGGCCTTTGTCGCAACGTGACCTCATACGTGCTCTTTGTTGTTGTTTTTTTTTTATATATTATTATCTATTATTGATGTAAACAGAAAATAGTGCATGTGAAAGAAATGAAACATTGTCTGCGGCTAGCTTAGTTGTCGCTAGCTAATTTTCCTTTTTTTTTTTTTTTTTTTTTCGTCATGCACATTGGAAGGTTTTTGTCTCTGTCCGAAAGGATCTCAACGTGATTGGCAATCAACAAAAAAAATATATTATTATTAATTATTAAAACACATTAAATTAACTCATTCACTGCCATTCTTATGTTGCGGATTTTCTCAACTTCTTGAAAAAAATAGTAATCATAATTTGCTTAATTAAAAAAAATAGAATATTTTAATATTTTGTTTAAAAAATTCCAATGGGATAATTTGTATTGTCTTACTATGTTGAAAAAAAAATCTGCATAAAATTCAACATCTAAAAAATACAAATTAAAGTCTACCAAAGGTGAAAAACAAAAGCGCAAGCCTAATAAAGAGTACCCATCGTGAAAAAACAACCTGCTGTTTATTTCATATCCTACAGTATGTAGCCCACCCCTCCACCCCAACACCCTTCCATCGCTCACCATTTGTTGCACGGGGTCCGCAATCTCCACGCAACGCTGTGTATTGCGGCCACGTAACTCAATGATAAAGTGCGCCGGTCGCCGCCATCCCAGACAGAATGCCCCCCCCCCCCCCCCCCCAAAAAAAAATTTCCCCCTTCTAATACGTCGGATTGCATCCTATTGTGGCCCCCACCCAACGTGATGGAAAGCACTGTAAGACCGACTGACACTAACAACGTTACCAAAACGAATGCTCCGGGTATTGGGTAGAATAAGGGTGGGGGTGGGGGGGTATAGTGCGGTGGTTGGGGGGGGGGGTGTCACCCAATGGCCTCAATTGCACAGAGGTGAGAAAACACAACCATTAGACTTTTTCCCCTCTTGCCGCCGAGTGCGAGCAAGAGCCAAAGGGTCTGGGCTTGTTTACCGGCTGCCAATAAGTGGCTTTTCCCGCACCGCCATCGCGTCTCCTGAGTCTTACTTATTCCACTGCTTTACATTTTGACTGCGTTTAAAGAAGAAAAAAAAAAGCGTCTGGGAGTTCCGCCCCCAAACGTCTTCCGGAGGATTTCAATTGCCAGTTTGGAAATCGGCATCGGCTGTGTGGTTAGCGTTTGAATGAATTTTGGCGCGGCGGGAGGGGGCCGAGCATTTAGGAGGTTCTGGGTTTGAATATGTAGCCTACCGTATTTTCCGGTAATCACAATAATAAATCAATCAAAAAAAGTAAAATCAATAAATAAAATATATTCATGAACCATAATAAAAATGAGAGTGCTTAAAAAAAACAGAATTTTGCCTTTATTGTCTTTGATTTCAGTTCTTTGTATGAAAAAAATATATATATATGAATGAATGAATGAATGAATGAATGAATACACATACACATACACTTAAACACATAAATACACATGTACACATGTACACATAAATATATCAATGAATGAATGAATGAAGTAAATAAGCAAGTAAATAAGTAAGAACATCAGTTGGTGAGTAAGTAAATGAGTAAGTGAGTAAATATGTAATTGAGTACATATGTAATTGAGTAAATACATAATTGAATAAATATGTAATTGAGTAAATACACAATTGAGTAAATATGTAATTGAGTAAATATGTAATTTAATAAACATGCAACTGAGTAAATATGTAACTGAGTAAATATGTAACTGAGTAAATATGTAATTGAGTAAATATGTAATTGAGTAAATGCACAATTGAGTAAATATGTAATTAAGTAAATATGTAATTGAGTAAATACATAATTGAGTATGTAATTGAGTAAATACATAATTGAGTATGTAATTGACTACATATGCAATTGAGTAAATATGTACATGAGTAAATGCATAATTGAGTAAATATGTAATTAACAAAATATATAATGGAGAAAATGCATAATTGAGTAAATATGTAATTAACAAAATATATAATGGAGAAAATGCGTAATTGAGTAAATGTGTAATTGAGTAAAACTGTAATTGAGTAAACGAGTAATTGAGTAAATAAATAAATAAATAAATAAATACAACTGATCCTAGAGCAAAAAAACTACAAGTCATCCTGGAGTAAAATAAATAAATTAAATTAAATTTAAAAAAAAATAATTTCCCCCCCATAAATAAAAATTAATAAAAGCTTATCCACATTTGATTTGATTCACAATGCGGCTACATTCATGCATATATAGGCAAAGCCACAACAAAAAAAAACTCATTCCATGATGCTCTCTCTCACCCTGTGCCGTACCACCCACCCCTACCCCCAATCGTCAACCCAAAGCCGTCCTTGAATCCCGATCTCATTCAAATGAAAAATTCAAAAGTCTTCTCACCCCCCGGTTCAAGTGCGCCATTTTCACCGGATTGTTGCCGCGTCATTTCTCGCCTTTGTGTCAAAAGCAATTTAACTCCCAATTTGTACACGTGAAGTCTGAAAGCTAGCGGACATCTTTTTCCTCTTCCCTTGAAGTCCGCGTGAAAGGGGCCTACCGTTGATCTGAAAAATCATGTCGTACCGCATCGCGGTGGAGAGGGGGGGGTTTCGTACCTTGTTTGAATGACTCGTTTGTCTCATGGCTGGAACGCTGGTTGTGAAAGACGAACAAGTGTGCAGATTTTAGGGGCGTGGGTGCGGGGGTGATCTGCGTCATCCATATGCGGCCCGAGGCAAACAAGCCACTTTGATATGAAAAACAAGCTTGCGACGACATTTACCCAGGGCGCTGTAACCTTTATTAACTTTATTACCTCCTTCATGCAACTTTGGGAGGTCATTATTTTCAATTTGCCTCAAACTGGCAGTCGAAATAATCAACTTGGAAATGGTGGAGGGGTTGCTGCCACCACTGCAGTAAAAAAAAGACGTTTTTTGGGTGAACCTGAAAAAATAATTTTGCAACATATCTTAAAAATCATTGAAAAAAAAGCGTCTAAAAGCTACTTAGCTCATTCTCTTCCAGACAATGTGCAAAAAAATGTGTCCACTCCAGTACAATAATGTTTTTGTTAGGTTTGTTAGGTTTTTGTCATTTTCACTCAAATTGCAGGACCCACAGAATATTGAATTTTAGGACTACAAAAACGTTCAATGCAGCGTTAGAAACCTTTGAGTCTCTTATTTCATCATAAAAAAAAGAGTTAATTGCTAAGTTATATGGGTCTGAAGTTATATGAGCTTGAAAAGGGGGCAGCAGTACAAAATGCAATACATACATATTGATTTATATAGCGCTTTAACAACAGCTGAAGCTAGAACAAAGCGCTAACATGGAAAAAACACAATTGCTGCCCCCTTGTGGAAGAGAAAAAAAACATTGCCAGAGGTCTGACCAGCGCTTTATCGGCAGCAAGACAAACTAAAAGCCATATGGCTATCTAGCTAGTTATCTAACTGTCTATCTATTAGCTATCTGTTAGCTACCTAGCTAGCATTTTATCTACTTGAGTTACAACTTGATGTTGTTGTTGTGATAGCAATGTTTTTTGTGACGTTCGGCAACGTTTTACCTCGCCGATGAATGCCAAAACGCTCCGTGTGACCAAATGCTATCCTCCCTCTCCTTCTTTTTCATACTGCCGATCACCTCAGACGCAAATACAGCAAAAAAAATATATATATATATATATATATATATATATATATATATATATATATATATATATATATATATAGCTGCCCTCGCACGTGCCTGCCCAAAAAAAAATATAGCTGTGTTCGCACATGCCGGCCCCCCAAAAAAAAGTACAAAATACCTGCGCTCGCATGTGTCTCCCCCCCCCCAAAAAAAAAAAAAAAAAAATAGCTGCCCTAGAACATGCCGGCACAAAAAAAAAACATATAGCTGCCCTCGCATGTGCCAGTCCAAAAATAATAATAATTCCCTTGCAGCACGTGCAAGCTTCCCTTGCACGTGACGCCCCCCCCCCAAAAAAAAAAAAATTCCAAAAGGCATTTCATCTTTTGTTTGTGTTGGCTCCCTCATTTTGTTTCCGCCCCCTTTGTGAGTTTGTCATGAATTTGTCTTCTCATTCAGATGCTCCCACCACCACCCCCACACCCACCACTGCCACCACCTCCACCTTCATCTCCTTCTCCTCCTCCTCCTCCCTCCACCCCGAAGCCAGTCAAGGTACAGTATCGGCCTTCGCACTGCTTATTTGTGGGTGACGCTGGGGGTTCAAACGAGCCACGTTGCGTTTGGTTGTACAAGCAGTTGAAAAAGCGCACGAATGAATGAGTCCCAATCATCGATCATTTTGATTGATATTGAAATCATGCCGAATGATGATTATGCACAGATTTCAACATCTTATGATTCAGCAAAAACTCCACTTCAAAATAAAACCTGAGAAAATTACCAGAAAATACATTTGTCGCGAATTCAAATGAAACATGAAAACCATTAATGCACAATAAAAAAATGAATACATAAACAAATAAATAAAAAATAAATAAATTGATAAATGGATAAATAGATAAATAAATAGATAAATTGATAAATAAATAGAAAAATAAATACATAAACAAATTAATAAATGGATAAATAAATAGAGAAATAAATACATACATAAATACATATATAAATAAATAAGTAAATAAATAATCCATCTGTGCATACATGCTTAATCCTCTACCTTATTTTACTACGGCAGCTTCAAAACATTGTGCATTTTTTATACTTTATTGCAAAAAAATTACTTTTTTACTTATTTATTTACTTAATTACATGTACTTACTCATTTACTTAATTATATATATACTTTATTACTTTTTTACTCAATTACTTATTCACTCAATTACTTAATTACATATTTAGTTACTTAACTATGTACAGATTTGCTTATTTACTTACTTGCCTACTTGCTTATTTATTTATTTATTTATTTATTTACTTGCTCATTTACTTAATTACTTATTTACTTATTTAACTATGTACTTAACTGCTTATTCACTTCATTGCCTACTTACTTAATTACTTAATTTGTAATTGTATTTTATTTATTATAGTATCTCTGCTTGTCTGTGACTGTAGTGTCCTTGAGAGCTTTGAAAGGCGCTTAAAATAAAAGGTATTATTATTAATTAATTACTTATTTACTGAATTATTTATTTACTTAATTACTTATTTAATTAATTAATTACTTAATTACTTACTTAATTAATTAATTACTTAATTACTTACTTAATTACATGTTATTTTTTTTGTTTTTGACTTTGTTTTGGTTTTTAGAACGGATTAATTGCATTTCCATTTACTTTCATTGGTAAAAGTGATTTCAAAATTTTTACTCCATTGCGATAATTAAACATTGAATTTTATTTTGAAACACTTGTATGACGACAATACATATCACAAAGAAAAAAAAAAACCCTTCGCTATGAATCACAAATTAAAATTGACAGTGTTGCAGCAGACTTTTTCCTCTTGCTGTTATTTCCTACCGGTGGCGGAGGGGTCGGGAGGGGGGGGGGGGCTTCCAAATCTGGACAATTGTATTAGAAATCAAACTCCAGGCTGTTATGAGTGCAAAATATAAAAAAATAAAATAAAAAAATCATCTGGTTGCATTCTTCATCAACCCGAGCTGCGTGCGCAATCAAAAGCCTCGCCGACAGCTCGCTCGATTGGAACAAATCTCACAAGGCCCGCGCAAATCACGGCCATTGTGCTTGATTATGCTGTTCGATTGGATTAAAAGCAATGGCTGTCTGCCCCATTGATTGCACCTGGTCGCCAGGCGTCGAAGCAGTCGCGCGGACTCCCTCGTCGCTACCGACGGCCTGATTGACTGTGAGATTCGCAAATGATTGCACTCGTGTGCCTAATAAGTCCCTGGGGAAGAGCCCAGCCGCAAAATAAAAAGCAATATTTGGAGAAAAAAAAACAAGCATTTTGGGGGTGCTTATTTGCACGGGTGTAGAGGCGGGGGATGGGGGCTTTGCTTTTCTCATTTTAGTCAATGTCAAAGGTAAAATTACATTTTACAAGGAGTTATTATACACTTTGAAAAATAATAAATAGAAAAAGGCTGGTGTGTTTTTGAATTTTTGGTGTCTGTTTATCAAGTGGACATGTCATATGCCTATAAATGTAATTGATATTAACACATTCATAACACTGCCAGACGATGACCATTCAAGGATGGCACAAAACTGCTGATCAAGAAAGTGACATTCAGGGCAAGAACACATTTTTACTCGGCCACAAAAATAAACTCAATTTGAAGTCATTGACTGCCAGACGATGTGCAAAAATGTGTCCACTCTAGTGCCAGGGTTTTTGTCATTGTCACTCAAATTGTAAATGTACATTTCTCCACTGCGAGACTAATAAAGGCAAATCCAATCCGATCCAAATTCCAGGAAACCACCGAATATTAAGTTTTAGGACTACATAAACATTGAATACAGCGTGAGAAACCTTAGACTCTCTTCTTTTATTGGAAAAAAAAGTTAATTCCTAAGTAATATGGGTCTAGAGTTATCTGAGCTTGAAATGGGGGCGGATGTACAAAATACAATACAATACATACTGTACATATTGTTTTACATAGCGCTTTAACAACAGCTGAAGCTGGAACAAAGCGCTAAAAAAAGAGTTAATTCCTAAGTTATATGGGTCTGGAGTTATCTGAGATTGAAATGAGGGCAGATGTCCAAAATACAATGCAATCCATACATATTGATTTATATAGCGCTTTCAACAACAGCTGAAGCTGGAACACAGCGCTAACATGGGAAAAGGGAAATGCTCCCCCCTCGTGGAAGGTAAAAACATTGCCAGAGGTCTGACCAGCGCGTTATCGGCACCCAAGCATGAAAAAAAGAAAATTCGTGAATGGCGCTCGCCGTCATATTTTCAATTCCTAATAAAAATATGTGAATGGCAGCGAATGAGCTATTTAGGGTAGTTATTTACTTAAGTATTTATTTATGTAAGTACTTATTTAATTAATGACTAATTTACTTTATTACATATTTACGTATTACTTATTGACGTAGTTACTTACTTAGGTAATTACTTACTTGCTTACTTAATTACTTATTTACTTAATTGCTTAATTATTTACTGATGTACTTATTTACTTATTTACTTACTTATTTACGTATTTACTTACTGATTGGTACTGCAAGCCAAAAATAAGTGAAGTACTTTTTTAGTTAATTACTAATTTACTTAATTACTTATTAACATATTACTTAGTTGCTTAGTTACTTAGTTGCTTCCTTCGCTGCTTACTTACTTGCTTACTTACTTAATTACTTATTTACTTAATTATTTACTTAATTACATAATTATTTACTCACTTATTTACCCTTTTATTTACATATTGATGCTGCAAGCCAAAAATAAGTAAAGTACTTATTTACTTGATTACTAATTTACTTAATGACTTATTTACTTCTTACTTAGTTACTTAGTTTCTTAGTGACTTAGTTACTTACTTTGTTGCTTACTTACTTACCTATTTACTTATTTACTTACTTATTGATGCTCAAGCCAAAAATAAGCGGAGTACTTCTTTACTTAATTTCTAATTTACTTAGTTACAAATTTATTTCTTACTTATTTACCTAGTTACTTAGTTAGTTATGTAGTTACTTAGTTATTTATTTTGTAGCTTACTTATTTACTTAATTATTTAATTACTTAATTCCTTAATTATTTACTTATTTATTTACTTATTTACTGAGTTACTTATTTATTTACTTATTTACTGACTTATTGATGCCGCGAGCCAAAACAGAAAACAAAAACGTATCAGATTACAGCCGGTATCTCAAGACGGCACTATAAATCCTGGAGAAACGGCAGCCATGTGATTTTTGTGTCCCAAATTTAAAAAAAAAAGGCAAATAGCAAATTAGCAATCTGCGCGTCCCCAACGGAAAGCAAACTCACATCCGATGTTTTCGGTAGGAAGCCAAAAGCATTTACATTTTCCTACCAGATGTCCTGTCCTGACGCAACGCTACCAGGGGGCGTTCTATTATTATGACTGTGTGTGTGAGTGTGTGTATGGATTGAAGGCAGCGGCGGGCTCATATGGCCGTAATACACTCTGCCAGTTGATTTCATTTAGCCGCAGCGGGGGCTTCACAGATCACAGACTGCCAAATGAATCTATCAGAGTGCTGTTGAGGTTTTTTTTTTTTTTTACCCTCCCCATCACTTTCCCATTAGACAGACAAAATGGAGCACTTTAAAAATCTATACGACCCCCCCCCCCCCCACCCCCAAACACTTGGCCCCCTAAGTGCATCTCCGTGTGCAGGTTGCCTGGAGTGGAGGTAAAAACATTGGGAAATGTCAAAATTATTGCCTTCACACATCTTTTATCGCCGTAGCAATTAGCTCATGACAAGAATTTCCATTTACCCCCGCACCCCCTCGTCGGACTGGACATGTGACCTTTCACTGCGATATCAATTTATGCCTTTAAGTTCACTTGCGTCAAAGAACTTTTCTCCTAAGGGGCATTTAATTAGCCTTCGAGTTAGCTTCATGCTAACCAATTCCGCGCATAGAACAGATAGCAAATAGCAGCCAGGTTGAGAAATACAGTAAAGTCTCGTTATATCGATATCGGATATATCGATAGTCCCGGTTATATCGATACTATTTCTATGCACGCACGGAGAAAATTACATGCAAACAGGGTCGGATATATCGATAGTCCCGGTTATATCGATATTTTTTCCGACTCCCTTGAATATCGATATAACGAGACTTTACTGTACTACTACTACTACTACTACAACTAATAATAATAATAATACATTTAGTTTCTAAACGGCTTTCAAAACCAACAAGGTCACTTTACAGTCACATGATACGTTTTTTTGTGTGGATGAGCAGCGGCAGCCATACGCGCAAGCGTTCACTCAACCCCAAAGTAACTCAAATAGCTAGCTAGCTGGCTTCCCTCCACCCAGAAGTAACCCAAATCGACAGAAAGCTAGCTATCTGGCTAATAGCTAGCTCGCTAGATAACAAGCGTGCTAGCTGGCTAATAGATATATTGTGTCATAGATATATAATAATGATAATAATAATACATTTCTTTTATAAGCGCCTTTCAAAACTCTCAAGGTCACTTTACAGTCACAGGATAAGTTTTTTTCTGTGGGTGAGCAGCGGCAGCCATACGCGCCAACGTTCACTTAACCCGGAAGTAACTCAAATATATAGCTAGCTAGTTAAGAAGCTAGCTAGCTGGCTTCACTCAACCCGGAAGTAACTCAAATAGACAGTAACTCAAATAGACAGAAAGCTAGCTAGCTGGCTAATAGATGGCTAGCTAGATAACAATATAGCTAGCTGGCTAATAGATATATTGCGTTATAGATATAATAATAATAATAATAATAATAATAATAATAATAATAATAATGCATTTCATTTCTAAGTGCCTTTCAAAACACTCAAGGTCACTTTACAGTCACAGGATTTTTTTCTGTGGGTGAGCAGCGGCAGCCATACGCGCCAATGTTCACTCGACCCGCAAGTAACTCAAATAGCTAGCTTGCTGGCTAGATAACAAGCTAGCTAGCTAATAGATAGATAGCTAGATAACAAGCTAGCTAGCTGGCTTCACTTAACCCGGAAGTGACTCAAATAGACAGAAAGCTAGCTAGATAGATGGCTAGCTAGATAACAATCTAGCTAGCTGGCTAATAGATATATTGTGTCATAGATATAATAATAATAATAATAATAATAATAATAATAATAATAATAATTTTTTATTACTTATTACTTGTATATTAGCGCTTAGTGACTATAGCGCCCCTAGTGGCTATGACATGCATATGAGCACTTCCTTCGGCAAAATTCCATACAACCACCCCCGACGGGGTTATCTTCAGCGGGATTCATCCACTGTGTGATCTGTCTTGACCTTGCCCGCCCGCGCCGTCGACACAATCTAACAAATCATCGCCTTATTTAGCAGCCCGGCGCGGCAAACAATGCCGTTTAATTGCCGGCTGAAGGAAATAGATTATGAATGTGCGTCCGATGCAAATCAGACAATCTGGAGGTGAACCGGCATGGCGTCTTTAATTGATGGAAGAGCTCTAAATGAGCCTGATGAAGCAATTCGCAGCCGTCAGGAAGTTGCAAATAAATATCTATCGCCTTTGTCAGGATCTCCGATTGCATAAACACCATCTGGCGACAAAAGAGGGCGTGGGCGGTTTTGCGAGCTAATCCCATATCGAAAGCGAACTTCATGTGAAAGATTGCGCCCTCCTGTCTCACTTCCAACCCCCTCGCCCCCATACCCCAAATCCATTTTCATATCCTCATCAAATCCATCTGATTTGATGAGGATAAATTGCAAGCGAAGGAGATTTATCGTAGAATTCTAATGTCTTCTTCGGGTATCGATATTTTCCACGGTGAGCTGAAAAGTTTAATGCCAGCTAATCAATATGGAGAAAAATACCAACAGCAAAGCCCACTTGACATTCATATGACATATCCATATAACGCTACAATTAAGCTGTTTGTGATTGTATCTGAAATCTGCCACAAAAACGAAAAAAAAAAACACTTGAACGCAGCTTTGACATACTTGAGAGAGTGCGAGCATATTGTGGAGTCCCTCATGGTTCAATCCCGCTGCCATTTTGTTTTCATGGTAGCAGATGCTTTCGTTACGTTTGGTGGATTTTGGATTGTGGATTTATTTTTATTTTTTTGCTGTGGGTATTCAAATACAGACGGCATCATCCATTCGTCAGTTTATTGATTCGGTACTGCGACAGGCGTACGGTATGTATGTTTATCGCTACACAGCCTTTTGATTGTCCTTGCTTTCCTTTTAGCCTTGTTGTCTTTTTGTCGTATGTTCTAGTGTTCCGAACTGCTTGCTTATGTTTGTTATTTGTTTTCTCCCACCCCCCCACCCCTCCGACCCCCCTCGTCCCTTCCCTTCTTCTCCTTTATTTGCATGCCGTTTCTCCTGTTCTGCACCTCCCTCTTCCTCCACCTCTTCCTCCACTGTGTCGTCCTGCTTGTGTGCTCGCTCAGACACTGCGCCCAGCACTGAACCTGCAGCTCATGGTCGGTATTTCTACTTTCTTCTTCTTTCTTTCTTTTATTTATTTATTTATTTATTTATTTATTTATTTATTTATTTATTTTGTTGTTTATTTTGTTATTTATGTGTGTATTTATTTTATGTTATTTTATGTCATTTTACTTTATTTTATTTTGATGTATTTATTTTACTTCGATGTATTTATTTATTTATTTATTTATTTATTATTATATTTATTTTTATTTATTTATTTATGTTATTTCATGTTATTTTATGTGAATGTATTGATTTTCTTTTAATGGATTTTTTTTGACGTATTTATTTTATTTTGATGTATTTATTTATTTTTTTATTATTATATTTATTTTTATTTATTTATGTTATTTTATGTTATTTTTATGTTAATGTATTGATTTTCTTTTAATGGATTTATTTTATTTTGATGTATTTATTTTATTTTGATGTATTTATTTTATTTTGATGTATTTATTTATTTATTATTTTATTTATTTTTATTTATTCATGTTATTTTATGTTATTTTATTTTGTTATTTTATTTTAATGTATTGATTCTCTTTCAATGTATTTATTTTAACAGACTAAATCCAACTCGGCTGTCCTTTTCAGTCAGTATGTTATATTGAGCTCCAGTCAGAAAGATTGTCTTTTACTGCCGGCAGGAGACGTAGCCATTCATGACAGGCGTCTGAATTCTGCAGCCCTCTGCCAAGCTGTTTATTGAGAGTATATGCAAGTTAAAGTGATACATTAGTGAAACATAGTTTTCTTGATTAGAAGACCACACCTCTTGAGTTCTAAGCATGAACAGTTATAAGCAATAAAACATTGTCTGTTACATAAACTGATAAATTTGTAATCTGGCTAATGAGCTCTTCCTGTGAAGGAGTTTCAAGTCCTAAATTACTCCTGTGATAAGGAGTTTCCCAAGTCCTAAATTCTGTCCAAGATCTCATAGATGAAGATGACAATTTAACTTGCTGTATCTGTTGACCTCAGATTGACCCCAGGTTGTCTGAGCTTCAATTGTGTATCGAGTCACACATGTTGACTAAGCATATAACAGCATGAAACTTTTAAATATGATAACTTCTTATTCTCCATCAGGGATGTTAACAGAATGGAAAAAACACTCATACCGAAAGGCGCCTCTGTAAAATAAAATGTAAAAAAATGTAACAAAACATAAAATCACATCAGTCGCTGACAATCTTTTTTTCCTTCTTTTAAGCCTCGCATACATTTCGGTGCCAATCGTCACTTTTGTTAAAAAAATCCTTTCAGCGAGCAGACGCTTACAAAATTTGCCATCCGCTGTCGACGTTGCCCATCTGTCGCCCCGCTTCTGCTACCTGCTGCAAATGAGACACCTGCGGGCGCTCTCGCCAACTGTTTTTGCGCCACATCGAAGGTGCTTTGGTGGTCGTGGGGAATATTCCCGACGAGTTTCAAAACAATCATCTCGCCCACGCTGTTCAAATGACGTCTTCCTCCCCCCACCTCCACCCCCGGTTTCCCCAATTGTTTTTCAACTCGCTATTAGCTTAAAGGACAACCGACAACATTTTTTTGTTTCCTAAGTGACATCAGAATTTTTTTTTATAGCATTTAAAATACCCAAAACACGCAGGCTGATATTTTTAGTCAAATGCAAAACACCAATAAAAATGTGTCCCAAAACTACTTCAAAATGACCTCGGAAATGGCAAGTTTCAGAAGGTCCCGCCCCCTTGTTCGTGACATCACGCCCGGACGTCTTTGCCTTGCTCTAGAATCAAAACACTGGCTTCAGATTGGGAGAAAATGCTTTCTTGTTACTCATCCAGTTATGAATATGATTCAAATAGTTCTGAAGAGGAAAGCATACATGTTTACAATCAATTAAAGAAGTACTTGCGTATCAATTCGAGCCATCAGGGCTCCTATGTAGCGTCCCAGAAAATGCACAAAATGGCGCCCAAGCTCCTTTGGAAATGGGCTGATTTGTCTGCTGGGAATTTGTGTCAACTAGTATCAAATAGTAGTCTTGGTGCAACACACAACGATTCACCGTCGCGTTATTTAGGTGTTTTCCTTCTAATTTCGCCATCAACACGAAGTTTTCAGACCAAACAAAGTACCCAAAATTGTGTGTCGCTTTTTCAGTCAGGGGCGTTCCTGGCGTGACATCACGTAAGGGATCGTCACCAACTCAAAAACAAAACTTCCTGAATATTCAGCGCGAGTCTTAAAACTTAAAATATAGCTATATGCGGCGTAATCCTTGTAAAACACGCTCCGTAGAAGTCATTTGAAGTGATTTTACACTGGACAAACAACTTGTCAGGAGGCGTCAGTTGTCCTTTAAACCACTCCCTATTAAGCTATAAATAAAAGATGGCCGCTCCGCTTTTCAGTTGAGTAAACAAATAAGCCGCAGCCACTCTGAGTAAATACAATACGTCTCGATGTACTATCCGAGCCTATTTGTCTCGTAACACGTCACCAAAACAAAACAGGAGTATGCTAACGATAGCGTCCCCTCTCTTGATTCCCGCTTGTTGACAGCGACTTCCCGAAAGCCTAATTTGAGAGGCATTACGCGGCCCTCCCGTCCTCTCAGGTGGCGCGGTAACGCTCCAGTAAGCCGCATTACCGCGGAAATGACTTGGAGCTGCCTGCCCGCGACTCATTTATCATCGGATCCTCGTAACGGCGTTGCCAAACGCTTTGAACGCCTCGTGCCCGGCGTTTGGTTGTATGTTTTTATTGGTCTAAAAATACCAATAGAACGATGCTATAAAAATACTATCTACCTAGCTATTTAGCTGGTTATCTAGCTAGCTACCTAGCTGGCTATCTATTAGCTATATAGCTAGCTGTCTAGCTGGGTATTAGCTATCTATTGGTTATCTATATGCTAGCTAGCTTTCTATCTATTTGAGTTACTTCCGGCTCGAGTGAACGCTGGCGCGTGTGGCTGCCGCTGCTCACCCACAAAAAAAATTAGCTTGTGACTTTAAAGTGACAGTTTTGAAAGGCGCTTAGAAATGAAATGTATGATTATTATTATTATGCATCTTTTTGCTATCTATTAGCTATCTGACCGGCTAGCTCGCTATCTAGCTGGTTATATATTACTTATATAGCTATCTATCTAGTTGGCTGGCGATCCGTTGGCTATTTATTAGCTATCTATATGCTAGCTCGCTTTCTATCTATTTGAGTTACTTCCGGCTCCAGTTGAACGCTGGCGCGTGTGGCTGCCGCTGCTCCCCCCCCAAAAAAAAAAAATCCTGTGACTGTAAAGTGACCTTGAGAGTTTTGAAAGGCACTTAGAAATGAAATGTATTATTATTATGCATCTTTTTGCTATCTATTAGCTATCTGACCGGCTAGCTAGCTATCTAGCAGGCAATCTATTACTTATATAGCTATCTATCTAGCTGGCTGACTATCGATTAGCTACCAATTGGCTATTTATTAGCTATCTATATGCTAGCTATCTAGCAGGCTATCTATTACTTATATAGCTATCTATCCAGCTAGCTGACTATCGATTAGCTATCAATTGGCTATCTATTAGCTATCTATATGCTAGCTAGCTTTCTATCTATTTGAGTTACTTCCAGCTCGAGTGAACGCTGGCGTCGATGTGACTGTAAATTTATCGCCCGTTGTGTGACGACAAGCTAAGCAAAGATTCAAAGTCATTCCAGGAATAAACCAAACAGTCCATTAGCTCTCGAGGAAGCGTGTATCTCCCCCCCCCCCCCCCCCTTAATGGACTCATTTATCATTTATCTAATCAGGGCCAGTCTTCACCCAAAATGTAATATAATTATGGGCTATAAACGTTGTCGGGATATTGCGTTCCATCTAGGCCACGGCCGAGCTCGATAAACACCTTCTAATAATGGCTTTTAGTGGTCTCGGGAGTGACTTATTCCGACGACGCCGAGGACTCGCCGCGGCTCCCGAGGCCAAATGAGTTTGTGGCTTCATTGCGATGATGTGCATCAGTTCCGTTAATGGTTAGTCAGGGGGTTGGTTTTTGCGTGGGGTGGGAAGGGGGGGGCTTCTCACGGGTATGATTATCAACCCCCGCAAAAGCGCAAGTTTCCCTTTTCATCCCGCTGTTAGCGAGCTATAAATCGGCTGCGACCAAAAGATCCATTACACGCCCCCACCCCCTTCCCCACTTGTGAGCGCTAAGTTACATAAGCTAAATGTCACGTCCGAGTTTTGCGTCAGGTGGGGAATCCGGAGTGGGGTGTGGGGGGTGTTACATAGGGGGGGTTATACACCATATATTCGGTACATATGAACACAGATAAATTCATTTTTTAAAAATCAAAATAGAATCAAAAACATCAAAAAAGAGTATCAAATAGAGTACAGTGATACCATAAATTACAAAGGTAAATAAAACGACTTTATTATACAGTATACTTTATTATACAGTACAGTTTATTTCTTTAATTATAATACCATATCACATTTATTATACATAAAATAAGGTATATTTGTGTAGTTTTAAGGCTTATTTATGGGGACCTAGGAACAGATTATTCTCATTTTAATGGTTTCCTATGGGAAATAAATTTTTGGGATGCACACTTTTCGCCTTACACACTCTGTCTGGGAACCAATTAAGTTTGTAAGCCAAGGTATCACTGTACTGTATATAACTAACAGAAATGTAATTATATAAACATAAGCTCTCTATTTAGCCGGCTATCTAGCTAGCTAGATCTTTATTTTCTATCTAGCTGGCTAGCTATCTATCTAGCCCGCTAGCTGTTCGCTATCTATTAGCTAGCGAGCTAGCTTTCTATCTGTTTGTGTTACTTTCGTGTTGAGTGAACTCTGGCGCGTGTGGCTGCCGCTGCTCACGCACAGAAAAACTTATCCTGTGACTGTAAAGTGACCTTATGAGTTTTGAAAATTATTATTATTATTATTATTACACATGGGCCAATGGAAATTTCTGACGGGAACTTTGAGCCAAACATTTTGTGCTGATTTTGCTGTCAAGGCACTATGTCGAGGTTGACTGAGGATTTTCAATTCGATGAACCAAGTGCTTTTTCACCACGGTGTGACACCCTGTTCCGTGTAAATATCTGAACATTTTTATCGAGTTATTAACTGAGTTGCGGATGTCTTGTTGAATAAGGCGCCGCTGTGTATTTATTCATTCGCCGTCATTCCCGAATTTATTCGGGAATTGAGAAGCGTGACGCGGAGCGCCGTTCTTCGGGTTTTTTGGTTTTTATTGCCGGCGCAGATAAAGCGCTTGTTAGATCTCTGGCAATGTTTTTATACAATATTTATGACACCTTATCCACGATGGTATTGTATTTTGTATAGCCGCCCCAATTTCAAGCTTAGAAAACTCCAGACCCATATAACTTAGGAATTATCTTTTTTTTTTTTCGATGAAAGAAGAAAGTCTAAGGTTTTTAATGCTGCATTGAATGTTTATGTAAACCGTAAAACTCAATAATCTGCGGGTCCTGCAAATTGAGCGAAAATGACAAAAACCCTGGCATGGAGTGGACACATTTTTGCACATTGTCTGGCAGTCAATGGGTTAAGCTAGGCTAGCAGCGTACTTGAAGTTTACTTGCCATCGTTATTCCGCCAAAATCATCAATAATTGTTTTTCCATCATCTCACTTTCCACTTCAACCCCCCCTCCCACTCCCACTCGTGTCAGTGTTTCGATAGGACTATCGTTTTCTTCTCTCATCATTAAAGTGCTCTCGAACGTCGCGCGAAGAATAAAAAAAATCTATATGAGAGCGGCGTCGCGCGCTAGCTGACAAGGAAGAGAGAAGCTCTCGGTGACATTTTCAAATAGGTTCAATGAATCGGTTGCTGCCGACTTTAATTACATTTACTCTTTAGGCGAGAAGCGTCACCGGGCGCTAGCGCTAGCCGGATCTTGACAAGCCAACGTGCTCTTATGACACCTCGCCTACTCAGCGCTGATTGCCCCCAACCCTCTATCTGGCGACTGTAGCGCCCGCCGTGGCCGGCCAAAAACGGTGGTGCTTAATTAGCAGATTAGCAGATCCAATTAGAAGATCTCCTCCGTCTCCAATCAAGGTTCCTGTCAGCACGTCCTCGGAAAAATGAGATAGTCCACCTTGGCACTCGCGATCTGCCGTCCCTGCTGTTTATTCCCGCGGACACCTAGCTTGGAGGACATCCCTGCCGTCATTGTTTGTCTTTCGGGCATGTATTAAAATCGAGACAGAAAGGCGTTTGAGGATAAAATGCCAAAAATGTAAACGTTTACTCATCCAGACAGTTGAGTTGACAGTATTAATTCCTTTTAGTGTTCACGGCAGGGTCACCGGCTAGCTAGCATAGTGCGGAGAGAGATTTGATGAGGATATTTGTTTTAGCGAGGGATAAATATACGCTAGCCAGTATGGCCGTCATTAATATGCTAGAGCAAAGTCGTTTCTCATTAGCATTAAGCTAGCTGACTTCCGAAAACAACGTTGATTCGGTGCCAGGCTAGCATAATGCGGAAAGAGATTTGACGATGAAAAAACGTGGAAAAATGAACATCCAGCCAAGTTGAAATATTTGTTTTAGTGAGGGATAATAGAAATGCTAGTTCCTTTAGCCGGTCAAAGGTGTTTCGCATGATACGGTAGCATTAAGCTAGTTGACTTCAGAAAATTAAGTTAATTCAGTGCCAGGCGTTTTCTGACCATTGAGAAAGATTTGATGACAAAAGTTGAAATGTTTGTTTTAGCCAGGGATAAATATATGCTAGCCAGTAAGACCGTCATGAATACACCAATGCTAGTTCCTTTAGCCCGTCAAAGGCGTTTCGAAATCATTTTCTAGCATTAAGCTAGCTGACTTCAGAAAATGAAGTTAATTCAGTGCCAGGCTAGCATAACGCGGAAAGAGATTTGATGACGAAATGTGGAAAAATAAACATCGAGCTGAATTGAAATATATATTTTAGCAAAGGATAAATATATGCTAGCCAGTAAGGCCATCAGGAATACACCAATACTAGTTGCTTTAGCCGATCAAAGGCGTTTCGCATGATGTGCTAGCATCAAGCTAGCTGACTTCAGAAAATTAAGTTATTGCCAGGCGTTTCCAGACACCAAGTAAAAAAATATATATTTTTTTTAATAAATCAAGTCATACCTGTGATTGAATGCCCGGATTCTTAAAAGAATACATTTTGGGCATCGAATGAGTAAATGTGAACACGCCATTTTGACATCTAGAAAAGTAAACTTCAATTCTGAGCTGCACTTTTATTTTCATAATCCATCAAATTGCAAAGTATGCTGCCAAGCTAGCTTAGCGCTCAGCTAACACTGAGCAGGGAATGTCTAAAAAAATGGAGTGATGTATCTGACTACAATTATCCCTTAAGTCAAAAATCAATATCTTAAATGAGCATCTATCCTTTTCACCGACATTGTCCAAATGGCACGACGAGGAGCACATGATGCCATATTTTCGTGATCTTTTGCCGTTCAAAGAAACGCTTTATTTGGGACGGTAATCTCCCCTATTTCCCCCTCAAATCCTCCAATGTGCGAGATCGCCACGCAAATGTCGCGTGTTCCACCAAATGACAGTAATGGCTTCTAAGTGACGCTAACTGATATGATATGGTAATTGCGTCGTATTGTTTTCGGGGAGAAAGGGGGTGGGGTGGGCGCGTGAAAGGGTCTGAATGCTTTCGGGAAATGACAGCAGATGTTTTCCAGCGGAGTTATCAAAGGGAGGTTTTGAAAAATATAACATGAAGACTAACTTTATGTTTGAGAACAGTTGTATGGCACGTTAGCGACCGCCTACGTTAGAGACGGAAGCGACGCTGGATGGAATTTGCTTTGTTGAGAATTGGAACATACCCCCCCCTACCCCCACAAAGGAAGTGTTGCAAATGGATTTCATTTCCTCCAGGATTAGCTTCATATCGTCTTTTCACCAATTTGGTTTGAAGATGACTTGGATATGATTTTGGGATGCAGACGATGACGTATTCCAGCCGACATTTATAGCGATGGCGTTTTAGGGGGGGATTGGGGGGGGCTTTTTGTGTCTTTCAATTTCCTTCTTTTGGGACCAGAGTGCACAGTACCATCGGAATGGGAAACAAAGTTAGCGTCAAGAGGTCGCAAGCGTCCCAAAAGCAATCGGATGTCAGACGAATTTCAGGTGGAGGAGCCGGGGTTTAATTGACACTGACACCCGGCACCGGAAGCAAAAATCTAAAGTCATCGGGTTAATCCAGGGGGGGTATTTTTCTCAAGTAGTCCCGGCTCCCACTCGTCCGCCGTTCCTCTATATTGGCTGAAGTTGTCCATCAACACGCCCCCCCCCCCCCCCCCCCCAGCCCCCAATCTTCCGTTTCTGGCATTCATAAGTTAAAATGTGGCCTGGTCCTTGTGATCCCTGGAACCCGCTCAACAAATCCCTTAGTGCGAGTCTGGCGAAGAGCGCAAAAGGGGCTGGGGGGGGGGGGTTAGCCAACGACGACAGCGAATGGATGATGGGCTACTCCACGTGAACAGATTGCTAAAAACTGATGGCAAGGGTCCCTGATGCGTTTTTTGCCCAATTCCTCTTAGCTTGCGACTTTGCCTGCAAAGTAAACCTCTAGATCAGGGGTTCTTAATCTTATTGAAGGCACCGAACCCACCAGTTTCCTATGCTAGCTAATTCATCTAACCCTTCTTCTGCAGACAAAACTGAGGGGTGACCTCTGCGGCGGAGGATCCACTGAACCCCTGAGACAGACTCACTGAACACCTACAGTTCGATCAAACCCAGTTTAAGGAGCACTGTTCTAGAGGTTTACTTTACTTTTAAGAGGCTAGAACAGTGTCTGTCTGCAGTTAGTGGACACAGTCGTTGAAAGAAGGGTTTGCCTTCAACAAGATTAAGAACTACTACTCTAGATTGTAGCGGTTTACTTTACTTTCTAGAGCAGTGGTTCTTCATCTTATTGAAGACATCGAACCCCACCAGTTTCATATGCTCAGTTACCGAACCCTTCTTTCAATGACTGTGTCCACTAACTGCAGACGAGACTGAAGGATGGACCTCTGCGGCGGTGGAACCACCGAACCCCTGAGACCGACTCACCTAGGGTTCGATCGAATCCAGTTTAAGAACCACTGTTCTAGAGTCTAGAAGAAAAAAAAAATCCAAATCATCGACGCTGTCTCGCATTCGTCTTGTAGATTCTCGAGCCGGCGAGGGATCCCCAAGAACGGTGGACCACGCAGTGATCGGGGGAGTGGTGGCCGTGGTGGTCTTCGCCATGCTCTGTCTACTCATCGTCTTGGGACGTTACTTCGCCAGGCACAAAGGTAACGGTTAGCGGGCCTGTCACCTTTTGGAAACGGAACGTACGCAGATTGGTGACGACGTCTTGAACGGGAATACGGAGGGACTGAGTGACTCGGTCAAGACACAGCTAGCTTTTTTAAAAAAGTAGGAATCACTGGTAGCACCTATGAGGTAGCAGTTCCTTCACTTAGTCGCCCTACAGTCAAGTAGTCGACGTGTACTCAAGTCCGTTTCTTGGGGAACTCAAATGGGGCTTAAACGCAGGTGGCCATAAGGTGCCTGATTCAAATTGAACTGCGCTTATGAATAAACCGCCAAAGTGTGCTGGAACTAAGCTAATGGAAAATAAGTTGATACGGTTGCTTCTAATAATCGTGACATGACGATGATGATATCATGTCCGGATTGTAAAGGATACGTCGTTGACGTTGAATTAGCTGTTGACGTCGTCGTGATTGGTCATCTAATGCCCGTCCGTTTTTTTAAGCAGAGTCTACCATTATTTGTTGGCGACATTCTGATTGTTTTAAAATAGAATCTGCGCTCAATAAATCTTAGTGGGCGACAAAGACTTTGAAGGTGATTCAAGACATGACAGTCAAAACACGTTTACTTGTCGTTAGATGATATGAGAGTAGTTTACTTGTAAGGGGTAGCGCGTAGCGTATACTTGTAAGGGGTTACTGAACTGGAAAAGTTTTAGAACCGCTTGCCTAAGCAGTTTCTAGCACCTGGGCGAATCTAGGTCATGAAGATATATGGTTAGTGCGAAGACTGCGCTAGCTAGCCGCAAGTCCCTAATGGGTTCAAAGGGTTGGAGGGTCAAGTTAGCATGACAATGATAAAAAAATGAGTCATTGGCGTTATAAAGGAAGCCTTTCTTACCACTCCCCATGAGCACTGACGGTCAAAGGGTAGAATCAGCAACTTGAATTGGCATCACTCCTCATTTTTACCTCTGTCGCTGACGGGAGGCGGGAAATAAATCTCATCAACGAGCTCGCAAGTGGACCTTGCCAGTTCATTTCCCACTGACCTCCGCAAGGTCAATTTGGAGGAACCCCGGACGGGCTGTCGCACGTTGATCTCGAAGAGGTGAAGGCGGTTTGGAGGCGCCGACGGGGCACATGGCGGGAGATTAGCGTGATTAGATGCCGCAGGGATGTTACGGCTCGGTTTAATCTTTGGTGTCATCTGAGCAGCAGGTTGTTATCCGGTTGGTGACGTTGGAGGCTAAAGGGTTGGAAAATTTTGGAATTTTTCCAGGGGAATCGTAGTAAATTGTAGACACTTCTCCCTTCCTGACTGATTACCTCTATTTTCCTGCCTGAGTATGGGGTCTACGACTGGCCTGATTTCCCCCATTTCATCTGGTATCACCTCATCAGCAGGACTAAGCCTATGTTGCCTAAGAAGCCGGTTGTAGGAACTATCCAAATTGAACATCACCCCACCATGACGATTTAGTGAAGGGTTTTGCTGTTTGATGAAAATAGCTTCTTTTACTCCCCTAATCAATCGGGACAATAGAAGTAATCCGTGTAGCCGCAGGGGGTAGTCCTCTGCTCCCCCCAACCTGAGAGCAGGGACCAATCATAACAGAGTCTGGCACTGCCACGTCTAGACAGTAGGGGTATATATAGGGCCAAAACTACCAGCAAAATATTTTAGTTCGCTGACGAAGCTTCATGGATAAGAAATGAAATGTCCGATACCTTCAAAGAAGTACAGATGACGGCTGATGAAACCTTAACATCGATATTATTAATAGTCTTTTAAGATAGCTGATTATTATACAGTAAAGTCTCGTTATATCGATATTCAAGGGAGTCCGAAAAAATATCGATATAACCGGGACTATCGATATATCCGACCCTGTTTGCATGTAATTTTCTCCCTGCGTGCATAGAAATAGTATCGATATAACCGGGACTATCGATATATCCGATATAGATATAACGAGACTTTACTGTATATTGTCTCTTTTAAAAATTGTACCGTTGATATCCTCCTTGGTCTTCTTCAGGTACCTACTTCACGCACGAAGCCAAAGGGGCGGACGACGCTGCCGACGCCGACACGGCCATCATCAACGCCGAAGGCGGCCATACCAACTCCGACGAAAAGAAGGAGTATTACATCTAATCAAAACAGGACCTGCTGCCGACACCTTTAGTGTCGTCTTTGGGACGCAGCTGTTTCTGGGGGGGTGGGGTTAGGGGAGGGTCCGTGGGAAGGGGGGGGGGAGTCAGGGATGGGTTGCAGGTTTTTAGAAGGCGATCTGAAATGGTTCAAGGTCACCTTTAAGCGGATGGGAGATGCAAAGGAAAAGCCGTTTGTCTAGTCTAGTCTGCAGATGTAGGTTGGAATGTTTTGTGTTTAAAAAAAGTATAATCAACAAGAAAAATTGTTTTTAGGAAACGGACAAGGGGGAAGGAGGGGGGTGGATGAAGGGGAATGGAGAGGTTCCGAAAATCACCTGTAGAGAGCTTCACCATTCAGCACCTACCTAACCAACATGTTTATTTTCTTGTTGTCGTCGAGTCCCCGCCGTTTGCAGAACATTCTGTGCCTTGTTCGGATTATTCAATTCCCCCCTCCCTCCCATCGAGTTCACAATTTCCCCTTTCTTCGTCGGGTCGGCTTTTGTAGAGACAGATAGAAAAAAAATATACAGTGATACCTCGGTTTACGAACCTTTTGACTTACGAACTTTTCAGTTTACGAACATTAAATTTATGAAAATTGTACCTTGGCATACAAACTATTTTTCAGGATACATATGGAGCTGCCCGTTCTCCTAACAACAAAATGGCAGCCGGCTTGTTTTGGTCCTCTATTCCCCGCACCCAGTCGTCGGTTAAAGCCACGTGATTGGTCATGAACGCAGCAGTGAGGGGAGGTGGTTTAAACATTAAAGAGACAGGCAGACGACAGAGAGAGAGTGACAAAATGGATAGAAAACAGTGACCTTTGGACTCGTTTCCACTTTGATAGCTCAAAGGCAGAGTATAGACTGCAAGGTTAAAATTCCAATCAATCAGGCTCCACAAATAACCCGCACAAGCCATCTGTACACTTGAGGCTAAAAGCTATCAACCCATCTAAACAGAACACAATTGATGAGGAACTAGGTAAAATTATCACAGAGAAAGCACCTACAAGGGATCATTCCTCAAGATGGTGAAAGAAGGCTATGTTCCTCATGTAGTGTTTAATGCTGATGAAACCGGCCACTCCATTCCATCAAGCCATCAGCGACCATCACAAAGGTAAATAAAACCACTTTATTATACTGTACAGTTTATTTCTTTAATTATAATACAACAGCTCATTTATTATACAGAAAATAATGTATATTTTGTGTAGTTTTAAGGCTTAGAAAATTAAAAGTAGAAAATTATGGGGACCTGGGAACGGATTATTCTCATTTTAATGGTTTCCTATGGGAAATTAATTTTTGAGATACACACTTTTCGCCTTACACACTCTTTAAGTTCGTAAGCTGAGGTATCACTGTATTTAAAAAAAAGGTACAAAAATAACAAACAAAGCCACCCCTCCCCCTTTCCCCCCCCCCCGAGTCCCCCAAACCAATGACCACTTCCTGTTTCACGCCGAGACACTTCATAGCAACAATCCAATGTGTCTCCGGGTATATCTCCGATCATTATGTGCCACCCTTTGAAGGGAGGGGGGGACAATTGCATGGAATGCTTTACCATATCATTGTACATAATTATAAGAAACAATTGTGGATTTTAGGCGCGTCCCCCCATACCCCCTTTCACCCCCTCCGTAGCTCCTCCCTCACTTCTCAAATGCGACTAAACCACCTTTAGTGTATAATTAAAAGGAAGGCAGCAACAAAAGAAACATTTTTTTCTTTTTTTTTAAAGAATTTTAATGTTCGGTCATGTCAGTTTTTGAGCGCCACAAAATGGCTGCCGTGTCATGATTTGGATTTTACGTTCTGCGCCGTGTTTCCTTGATTTGACGGCAAAATTGATTTGATGGCAAAATCACACTACATCCACGCTCCTAACTCATTTCTCAAATATGACTAAACCGCCTTTAGTTTATAATTAAGAGGAAGGCAGCAGCAACAAAAAAAAAAATCTTTTTTTAAAGAATTTTCATGTCCCGTCACGTCAGTCGCAAAATGGCCGCCATGTCCTAATTTAGATTTCACACTCTGCGCCGTGTTTCCTTGATTTGATGACAAAAACCACACTACATCCAAGCTCCTCACTCACTTCTCAAATACGACTAAACCACCTTTAGTTTATAATTAAAAGGAAGCCAGCAACAACAACAAAAAAATATATATTTTTTAAGAATTTTCATGTTCGGTCACGTCAGTTTTTGAGCGCCACAAAATGGCCGCCATGTCATGATTTGGATTTTAAAATGAACATGTTTTTCTTTTTTTTTTTTTTTTTGAAAGAATTTTCATGTTCGGTCACGTCAGGTTTTGAGCGCCACAAAATGGCCGCCATGTCATGATTTGGATTTTACGTTCTGCGCCGTGTTTCCTTGATTTGACGGCAAAATCACACTACATCCAAGCTCCTAACTCATTTCTTAAATACGACTAAACCACCTTTAGTTTATAATTTAAAGGAAGGCAGTAACAAAATAAACATTTAGTATTTTTTTTTAAGAATTGTAATGTTCCGTCACGTCAGTCGCAAAATGGCCGCCATGTCATGATTTGGATTTCACACTCCGCGCCGTGTTTCCTTTATTTAACGGCAAAACCACACTACATTCATTGCGATTTGTTTTCATGAGGACTGAGAGTACACGAAAAAGCAGCTTAGCACCGGGAATTTTGGAAAAAAAGTGTGAAAATAACCTGAAGATGTTGTCATTTTAAGAAAAATCAACAGCCACGCTAACGTTAGACCGCTAACGCTGTGCTCTGCTGTGCTGCGCTGTTATTGGCCAGTCCGTATTCGGGGGGGTGTGGCTTAGTCCTAGGTTCCTTTTTTTATTGTTTTGTTTTTTGGTCATTACCTATTCCAACTGTGCTTTTTTTTAATTTTCATAATTTTTCTAATTTTCAACTTGCATGAATGTATGTGCTGTATTTCTTTTCACTTTTTTTTAATATCACCTGCCAAAGCAACAAAAAAAAAAGTATTGGGATTTTTGCATGATGGCCGATTGCGCTTTTGGGGTTGGCGACGTAAAATACGGTATATGCTTTTTTTGGATCAGTAAGATTGTTTTTTTTCATGCAAAATGATTTATTCCATTCCATCTCTGAAATTAAATAATAATAATAATAATAATACATTTCATTTCTAAGCGCCTTTCAAAACTCTCAAGGTCATTTTACAGTCACAAAATAAATCTTTTTCTGTGCTTGAGCAGCGGCGGCCACACGTGTCAACGTTCACTCAACCCGAAAGTTAATAGATAGAAAGCTAGCTAGCCAGCTAGTAGATAGCTAATAGATGGCCAACAGATAGCTAGCTAGAGAGCTAGCCACCTAGACAGCTCCATAGCTTATAGTTAGTGAGCTAGCTAATACACTGAATGTCACTATTAAATACAGATAGAAAGCTAGCGAGCCAGCTCGTAGATGTCTAATAGATAGCCAACAGATAGCTAGCTAGACAGCTAATAGATAGCCAACAGATAGCTAGCTAGATAGCTAGCCACCTAGACAGCTCCATAGCTTATAGTTAGCTAGCTCGATAGTTAGCTAGCTAATACACTGAATGTCACTATTCAAGCCAGATAAAAAGCTAGCTAGCCAGCGAGTAGATATCTAATAGATAGCTAGCTAGATAGCTAGCCACCTAGATACTTTTTTTTCTGTGGTTGAACAGCGGCACCCAGACGCGCAAGCGTTCTCTCAAAGCCGGAATAACTCAAATAGATAGAAAGCTAGCTAGCTAGCTTGCCAATATCCATTGACTGTAAAGTGTCCTTGAGAGTTTTGAAAGGCGCTTAAAAATGAAATGTATTGTTATCATTATCCAGTTAACAGATAGCCAGCTAGATAGCTAGATATCTAATAGATAGCTAGCTAGCTAGCCAGCCAGGTAAATGCTTTCAAGGAATCGCTGGGAGGTAAAAAATAAAAATATGTGAAGTTTATTTTCTACAAAATGTCCATTCAAGTTACAAAAAAAAAATTGGTGAAAAGGTCGTTTTTTTTCTCGAACAGCCATTTTTTTTTTGTTTTTAATAATGCCCTCAGGTTCATGTGTTGACTTCACTTTCAGTGACATCAAAACAAAAACAAAACATCCGACGTGAAAATTGATGGCAAATCGGTGCATTATTTTAGCCTCTGTGTTGTACATGCTTTTATGTATTTTTCTTAATTAATATTTGGTGCACTGTAAAAAAAATTGTGCAAGTGCTCCTTTGTGTTGACATCAAGTGTACAGGGATTCCAGAAGTTGTCGTATTAACTGTCCACCTCGAAAATCCCTACCCAAAAAAAAAAAAAAAAAAAAAAATAGGATTTGTGTCATCGGTCATTGTTAGGTTTTGTTTGTTATTTTGGATATTTTTTTGGTCTCTCTCTGCTGTTCCGGGAAAAATGTTCATGTGTGTTAACGTAGGAGAAGGAGATTCACATTCCCATACACATTTTGTATTGGTTCATAAATAGACATTTTTACAAAAAAATAAAAATAAAAAATAGAGTTCTTGTCTTAATAAAAAAAGAAATATCAATGTCTGAAACAACTGCCGTTGTTTTTGATTTTTTTCCCCCATTGTTCAATAATAATGAAATGATGATATTGCGTAACATTCATCTTTAAATCATTAACTGCTATTCATAAATTTATCCAGGAATTGAAAATAGAGTACCATTCGCGAATTTGTTCGGGTTTGTTTTATTTCATGCTTGGGTGCTGATAAAGTGCTGGCCTCTGAAAATGTTTTCCCCTTCCACAAGGGGGCAGCATTTCCCTTTTTTCCATGTTGGCGCTTTATTCCAGCTTCAGCTGTTGTTAAAGCACTATATAAACCAATATGTATATAGTATTTTGTACATCCGCCCCCATTTCAAGCTCAGATATCTCCAGATCCATAAAACTTTGGTCTTAACTAATTTTTTTTCTGATGAAAACGAAGCTAAAACAATTTCTTCACGCATTCACTGCCATTCACAAATTAATTTGGGAATTGAAAATAGGACGTAGAGCGATATTACCGAATTTGTTCGAGTTTTAATAATAAAAAGCGTTCACTCAACCCCGAAATAACTTAAATAGCTAGCTAGCTAGTTAGCTAGCGAATATATAGCTAATACATAGCAAATAGATAGCTATTAGCTAGCGAATACATAGCAACGGTCTCAGGCATTGTTGAAGAGGTTGAAAAAAAATTCACAGTACACAAAATATACGTAGCTATTCCCTAGCGAATAGCTAGCCATTCACCAGCGAATAGATAGCCAATAGCTAGCTAGGAAATAGCTAGCCATTGGCCAGCCGGTTTGTTTTTTTTCATGCTTGGGTGTTGATAAAGCGCTAACCACGGCCTCTGGCAATTTTTTTTTCTCTTCCACAAGGGGGTGCCATTGCCATTTTTTTTCTATTGCATTGTATTTTGAACAGCCGCCCTATTTCAAACTCATATAACTCCAGATCCATACAACTTAGGAATTAACACTTTTTCTTCTGATGAAAAAAGAGAGTCTAAGGTTTCTTATGCTGAATTTAATGTTTTTTTGTAGTTTTAAAACTCAATATTTTAGGGGTCCTGATATTTGAGTGACAATGACAAAAACCCTGGCACGCGAGTGGACACATTTTTGCCCATTGACAAGCAGTGAATGAGTTAATATAAAAAAAGAAAGAAATTACAAAAGTATTACAGTATAAAACTCTGCAAATTGATTTTGTGATAAAGATTATGAACGGTTCCCCTCAAAAAATATAAATATATTTTTTTTATTGAATCCTCGCAAACCGGTTATTGATTACATCTGGATCAATGGTGACGAGAAGCAAGTTTTAATCCTTGTAAAAATGTATTCCTCCATTCTTATTTAATTTCCGTGATGCTTGAATTCGGTATTCCTCTGACGTTGGGGGCGCGTAGGAAGATATTATCTTTTTAATTACATTTTCACCTCGGGCTCTCCTCGTGGCGCCCGTGCCGCCGCGTAATGAGCCAACATCTTAAATAAGTAAAGGTGATACTGCTATTGATTAGAATGGAGAGCGAGCCAGTGGCCGGCTATCGGTCATGGAAAATGAACTTGTGAGTGCAGGGTTAAAGCGCATGCCACTTGGTCTCTTAAAGAGCCATTACTCAATATCTTACAACAACTCCACTAGAAATCCCATTTCGTACTATTTAATTGGCGGTGTAACGGGCATTAACTGTTATAATAATAATAATAATAATAATAATAATAATAATAATGATAATGATGATGATTATTATTATTATTATTACCATTATTATTATTATTATTATTAATAATAATCATCATCATCATCATCATCATCATCATCATCATCATCATCATCATCATCATCATCATCATTATTATTATTATTATTATTATTATTATTATTATTATTATTATTATTAGCTGCCCTCATTTCAAGCTCATATAACTCCAAACCCACATAGTTTAGGAATTAACTCTTTTTTCTGATGAAAGAAGAGAGTCTAAGGTTTCTTACGCTGCATTGATTGTTTACGTAGTCCTAAAACGCAATATTCTGCGGTTCCGGCAATTTGAGTGAAAATGACAAAAACCCTGGCACTGGAGTGGACACGTTTGCACATCGTCTGGCAGTAAATGAGTTTACTCAATATGAGAGCTTTTCAGGAGTTAGTAGTCGCTAAGAGCTGTTGAGTAATGTGTGCGAGTGGTTCTGTTTTAAGAGTATCAATGAGAGTCTTTAGATTTTAGACGTGTGCATGAATGTCTGAGAGCATTTCGGGTTCAGCAATGCATATGAAAGTCTTTCAGTGTTTGAGTAGTTTGGGTATGAGTGTAAGAACATTTCCGTGGTGAAGAGAGCGTTTTAGTTGAGTACTATATGTGAGATTTTCCCAGTATCGAGTGAGAACTTCCCGTTGTTGTGAGAAAGCGTATTGGTTTTAGTGATGTGCATGAGTCTTGTGATTTTAATCATGGACCTGAGAATTTTTCGCTTGAGTGTGAGAGCATTACACCGATGTATACAAGAGCATTTCAGTCATGAAATCTGTGAGAGCACTCTAGGTGGAACTTTCCAGTCATGTGTCGGCACATTTTCGTTTTAATCAGATGTTTTTCGATTTAAATACTCTGAGGTTCTTCTCAGAGTGTTACGGGACTCTATGTGAGAGGGATTTAGTTGCATGAGAGTATTTCAGTCGTTAAATCTATGAGAGCACTCTAGGTATAACTTTACAGTCGTGTGTAGGAGCGTTTTGGTTTTGATCGTATGGATACCAGTTTTTTTATTTAAATACTCTGATCTTGTTTTCAGAGTGTTACGGGACTTTGTGTGAGAGCGATTTAAACCCATGAGAGCTTTTCAGTCGTGTACCTAAGAGCTTTCCAGGAGTGTGTAAGAGCATTTCAGTGTGTTTGTTTGTCGGGTTTTCAGAGTGTGTATGAGATACTTTTAGTCACGCCTGAGAGTGTTTTATCATTGTGTGAGTGTTCTGTGTGTATATGAGAGCGTTCATAAAATGGAAAGGTCGGTGGTCAGTGAGGTGGCTCATTAGTCGTCTTGGACTCTGTGACATTCGAGGCCTCTAAATTGAGTACACAGTATAAATTGACTATGAATCGCCACCGGGAATCCGGCGCATTGGAATTTTATTCGGGTTTTAGCTTCGGGAAGACCTTCTGATGTGATCGGTGAGAAGAACGTTAACGGGGCATGAGGGCAGAGAAGCCTCAAGGCCAAACTTGACACGTTGGCCTCGCTCCGTCTTGGGGTCAAATGTATCCTCGTTCTGAAAGCGGGCTGCTGAGTTTCGAGGCAGGGCTACTCATCTGAAGTGCTTACACTTGACCCTGTCCAGGTGTGAGTAGACGAAAAAAAAAATCCCGAATAAAAGTTGAAAACGAAAAAATAAGCGAAAAACAATTTCTGAACTCATTCACTGCCATTCACGAATTGTTTCGGGAATTAAAAATATGACGTAGTAGTGCCGAATATGTTCGGGTTTTGTTTTTTAATGCTTGGGGGCCGATAAAGCGCTGGCCATGGCCTCTGGCAATGTTTTTTTCTCTTTTCCAATAGGGGGAAGTATTTCCCTTTTTGCCATGTTAGCGCTTTGTTCCAGCCTCACTTGTTAAAGTGCCTTACAGACGCTCCCCTACTTACAAAAATTCGACTTACGAACATCGGTAAATACGAACATTTTTGTCATTATTTGTAGTATTCTCTCCAGTTGTACATGTACATATCTTTATAGAGTATATATTTTATAAAATTCTTATTTTGCAGTACAAACCAATACAGGTTACTTATACAAGCCTTCAACATACTTATACAAACCTTAAACATACTTTTATAAGCCTTAAACGTACATTCCATACAAAATATAGCACAGAATCAACTTATGAACGGATTCAACTTACGAACGGATTCAACTTACAAACAACCGTTCGGAATGTATCTCGTTCATAAATTGGGGAGTGTCTGTAAAAACTAATATGTAATTATTGCATTGTATTTTGTACAGCCGGCCCCATTTCAATCTCAGATAACTCTGAGAGGGCTTTGATTGTGCTGTGAAAGTATTTTTGACACACAGATTCCTGAATCCATACAATTATCGGCACCCGGACTAAAATTTCAAACCATCTTCCTGGGCCCTTAAGCATCATCCCTCCACAGTCATTTAACGTCATGAACACAATGCCAGAAAGTATTTTTGACACACAGATTCCTGAATCTATACAACTATCGGGACCAGGACTAAAGTTTCAAACCATCTTCCTGGGCCCTTAAGCAGCATCCCTCCACAGTCATTTAACGTCATGAAAACAATGCCAGAAATTATTTTTGTCACACAGATTCCTGAATTTATATAATTATTGGGACCGGGGCTCAAATTTCATGCCATCTTCCTGGGCCCTTAAGCATCATCCCTTCAGTCATTTGACGTAATGAAAACAATGCCATTTCTCTCCGGCACAGACAAACAAAATGAAAATAAAAATTCTCCATGGCTGCGAAATACTTCTTTAACAGCTCATTTATATTTAAAAGGCCAAATCTAACCTGTCAGACCAGCGCAAGATTAATGAGTGGCCTTTAGTTGAACCACACAAAAGATGCTTAATGCGCAAATCCATATTTGATGTTGTTCCATTATGTAGATGCGAGCCTTTTGATATTCATTTTCATAGTTTCTTATTAACTCCTCCAGCCGTGATTTACATTTATGCAAAGAGCTCACATTCATTTGTTTGTTTGGTTGGTTGGTTCACCCGCTGCACAATGAAAGGCGCTCGGTTAAATTAATTATTAGCTTTGCTAACGGCATGTCGCAACTTGATGCGTTTGGGGAGTTTTGTCACTTTTTGGGGGGTGTTATGTTTTGGTTCACCTTGACTAGCGGACTTTGGATAACCTTCTTACGCCCCATTACTGACAGTCTGTGTAGGCTCTCAGTCGTCCATCGATGAAAAGGTTTCTTTAGCTGTCATCTGTACTTCTCTGAAGGTGTCGGATGTTTCGCTCCTCATCCGAAGAGCTTCGTCAGCGAACTAAAGTTATGCTGGTAACTCTGCCGCTATATATATATATATATATATATATCCCTAATAGACAGAGGTGGCGGTGCCAGACCTCTGCTCTGATAGGTCCCTGCTCTAAGGTTGGGGGAGCAGTAGGCTTAGTAATGCTAATGAGGTGATACCAGAGCTAATGGGGTAATCAGAGCCAGGCATAGAACATTAGAGATAATCAGACAGAACAAAAGTAATAATCAGATTAGCTTCAGGGAGTCGTCTACATTCCAAGAAAAAAAAAAAATTGTGAATGGCGCGCTCCACGTCATGGTTTTCAATAATAATAATAATAATAATAATAATAATACATTGCATTTGCAAGCGCCTTTCAAAACTCTCAAATCAGCACAAAATATTTGCCTCAAAGTTCCCCACAGAAATTTCCATTGGCCCACGTGTAATAATAATAATAACAATAAAATGATAACTAATAGCTAGCTATTTAATTAGCTGCCTTTCAGGGTATCGAGCTAGCTATCTGGCTGGCTATCTAGATGGAATAAATTCGGGAATAGCACTGAATGAGTTAAAAAAATAAGATTGTTAATCCTTAATAATAATAATAATAATACATTTCGTTTATAAGTTTCATTTATAATTTTTTCTGTGGGTAAAGAGCGGCAGCCACATGCGCCAGCGTTCACTCAACCTGGAATAACTAAAACAATAGAAAGCTAGCTAGCTAGCTAGCTGGCTAATAGATAACTAATAGCTAGCTATTTAATTAGCTGCCTTCCAGGGTATCTAGCTAGCTATCTGGCTGGCTATCTAGATGGAATAAATTCGGGAATGGCACTGAATGAGTTAAAAAAATAAGATTGTTAATCCGTAAATAGCTTTCATCTCACAAAATATTGCGGAAAATTTGAATTTTGCTCTCGTGTAGAAAAAAAAAAAAGATGGACTGGCCTTTCATCGCCATTTTACGGCGACGAACGTGCACGTCATTGGCAGCTAAGCGACAACGTGGCGAGAATCCCAAATCTCAAGCTGATTGATCCTATTTGCCACGTCCTCTATATAGCAAGGTGAATAAATCAAAGCGCACTTGATTTATAGGCCCCGCCCCTCTCCCTTTCTCCTTCCACGCCGGTTTCCATTCGCTCTCGCACTGGTGGGAATTCATTTGTCTGGCTGATTAATGATGAGCAGCATATCCACAAACCGCCGGCGGTAAATGAAAAGAGATTGGGGACAGAGAAAGAACATCCGAGTCCATTCATCCCAATCACATTCCGCGGCGTTTTCGATTCATCCAAAGCTTTATTTACATTTCCTTGTTTTTTGCGTGTTTTTTTTTTAATTTTTATTTCTTTATTTTTAACTCATTCCCTGCCATTCACGAATTTATTCGGGAATTGAAAATATGACGTAGAGCGCCATTCCCGAATTTGTTCGTGTTTTGTTTTTTAATAATAATAATACATGTCATTTATAAGCACCTTTCAAAACTCTCAAGGTCACTTTACAGTCCCAGGATCAGTTTTTCTGTGGGTGAGCAGCGGCAGCCACATGCGCCAGTGTTCACTCACCCCGGATGTTACTCAAATAGATAAAAAGCTAGCAAGCTAGCTAATACGTAGATAGAGTGCTAGACAGTCCTATCGCTAATAGCTATCTGGCTAGTCATTTAGATAGCTAGCCAGATAGCTAACAGATGATAGCTAATAGATAGCAAATAGCTAGTTAATAGTTTGTAACACTGGAGATCTTTGTAAACATTTTGATATCCAAAATCATTATTTTTTCATGGCTAGCATTGATAGAGGACATGGCAGTTCTCTAGTAGTATCTTGTGGCATTACTTCTGCGTAAGCTCTCAGTCGTACAGGAGTGATCCAAAAGAAGCTATTTTCATAAAACAGCAAAACCCTTCACTAAATCGCCATGGTGGGGTGAGGTTCAATCTGGATAGTACCGACAACAGACTTCTTTGGCAACATGGGCTTGGTTATGCTGATGAGGTGATACCAGATCACATGGGGAAATCAGGCTAGTCGTATATAGACCCCATACTCAGGCAGGACAATAGAAGTAATCAGTGTAGCCTCAGGGAGTAGTCCTCTGCTCCCCCCAACCTGACAGCATGGATCAATCATAGCAAAGTCTGGCACCGCCACGTCTGGACAGTAGGGATATATATTTAGGGTCAAAACTACCAGCAAAAGATTTTAGTTCGCTGACGAAGCCTCTTGGATAAGTAGCAAAACGTCCGACACCTTCAAAAAAGTACAGATGACGGCTGAAGAAACCTTCTCATCGATCTTGTAGCATTCCAAGGTCTGAGAAAATCTATAAATGGGTGATTTTTATATTGTTTTGCAAATACCTGATGATAGGTTCCATCCACACACAAAAAATGGATGACTTGGTGAATGGTTATCCATAAATAGGCAGGAGGGGGTTAGGGGAGAGGGGCGTCCAAAATATCACATTTCAAATGGAAGGAGATTTTCTGTCAGCAAAACAAGCTGAAATGTGATGTCCTTTAAACTACGACCGCATGACCGGACGTGGCGGTTTTGGACAGATGGAGACTGACGGGTGCACTGATGCGAAAATGAAGGTCTTGCTTTAAAGTGCAAGTCAAACCTCAGAAGGGAGAAAAAAAAACAAGGTGAAGAGTAATGGAGGAATGGCATCAGAGGACATTATATGGACGGCCGTCTTGAGGTCATCTGGTCAAAACTTTGATTTGAATTTCAGTCTTGTATTTGATGAGTAAACAGCCCTTGAACTGCAGTTTATTTTTTAAGCGCCTCAAATTGCTTTTTTTTTTTTGTTGTTAGCAAAGCGTCCATGGTCACTACTGAATAAGATACACCTTTCATTCAGGGCGGTTTTTCTTACCCTGCGTGAGGGACCTCTGTGCACCTCAAAATGTTGGGATGCAGTGAATGCTACATGTGAGATGCCAAGGAAGAAAAAAAAATTCAAACAGCTGCAGGTAAATGTTCACCTCTCACCTTTTGCCCTGAAGGACATTTCTGCTTTGCTTCCTTTAAAAAAAATTAAATGGAGAATTTTCTGTGAGGGCTTATTTTTCTGAGAAATATCAGTTGTGTTGCTTATTTCAATGTTTTCACTTCAAGGTTATCGCACAAAAATTTGTAGTCAGTCCCTGAACTGCCGAGCAAAACTGAACATTCTTTTAAAAAAAATAATAACTTGACCTGCTTTAACATCCAAATAAAAGAAACATACTAAGCATACATAGACTGTTATGGGTGTTTGTTTTATAACTTTAAATGGTAGAACCTATCAAATGAAAGATTATTAGAAAAAAAACTGTTCCTACCTGACACCATTTTGTTCTTAACCAACGGTAAAAAATTGTTTTAATAATAATAATAATAATAATAACACATTTCATTTATAAGCGCCTTTCAAAAATCTCGAACGTTTCGCTCCTCATCCAAAGAGCTTCGTCAGCGAACTAAGATTGTGCTGGTAACTCTGACCGCTATATATATCCTTAATAGACAGAGGTGGCAGTGCCATACCTGTGTTCTGACAGGTCTCTGCTCTAAGGTTGGGGGAGCAGTATACTTAGTCATGCTAATGAGGTCATACCAGAGCTAATGGGGTAATCAGAGCCAGGAAGAGAACATTAGAGGTAATCAGACAGAAAAAAGTAATAATTAGATTAGCTTCAGGGAGGACTCTACAAGAAAAAATAAAAACCAAACATATTCGGGAATGGCGCTCCACGTCATGGTTTTTAATACCCGAATAAATTCGGGAATAATAATAATAATAATACTTTTCATTTCTAAGCGCCTTTCAAAACTCTCAAGGTCACTTTACAGTCATAGGATGTTTTTTTCTGTGGGTGAGCAGCGGCAGCCACACGCGCCAGCGTTCACTCAACCCGGTATAACTAAAATAAATAAAAAGCCAGCTAGCTAGCTAAAAAAAATAGCTAATAGATAGCTTGTCTGCCAATTTTCTGGTGGCCCTCCATGTTGGATAAAAAACACCCGTTATCTCCTTTACCAGTAATGCGTCAGTATGCTTTCCTCCCCGGATTAAAAAAGGGACAATTTGTTACATGATTTGACGCTATTCTATTTGCCTGGTTGCTTTGTTTATTGTGGTCCTGGTTTTTTCTTGTTTTGTTTTCCTTTTTTTTTTTATAGCAAGCTGCCGCAACTGTGCCGCAGCGATAAGAACCGCGGTGCAGCATCAGTGGGACTGCAACAAGCAGTTGGAGGAAGCCGCTGAAAGACATCAAGGGCAATAAGGCAGAGAGAAGCTCTGAACTGAAACTGTCCCTTTGCCCTGTCCGCTACGTTAGCTGTATAGCTGTTATCACGCGACTCTTAGCACGCCGACCTTTTGCTAGTTTTACTTTCTCGTTACATGAGGAACAAATATAGCCTTGATGACCACTTTTTGTCGGTAAAACACATTTCTGTTGATGCTGCATGAAGATACAAAATAATTTGTGATTCTGTTACCTCACGACTGAAATGCTATCGCTAGGACTGTTTTACTTCATCACGTCCATTTTGAGGCCATTTGTTGCTATGTTATTGGAGACGCGCAGGGGGCCTGAGCAGAAATTGTCTGTTTTTTTTGTGAGGGTTTAACTTCTGCCATTTTATTCTATACAGTTGAATATCGATTCGACATACCTCGTTCACATTTTCATCTCTGGAAGTCAAGATTTCAGGTACAGTAAAGTCTCGTTATATCGATATTCAAGGGAGTCCGAAAAAATATCGATATAACCGGGACTATCGATATATCCGACCCTGTTTGCATGTAATTTTCTCCGTGCGTGCATAGAAATAGTATCGATATAACCGGGACTATCGATATATCCGATATCGATATAACGAGACTTTACTGTAATTCATTTTTTTCATTTCCGGATTTAGCTTAGTTTACAACAAACTCATTATAATTTCACAATAGCGAAAAATATCCTTCCCCCAAATCAACAAATTGTGAAAACAGTCATTACAACAATACGTAATAAGCTAACATTCCAAGATCCGTTGCCTTGCGAGCGGCGGCGATAGCCCCGTATCGCCATACCACCTCAAAATTTGGATGAATGCGTTTCTTCTACTGTCATGGCAATATTATAAACCATTTCCTAAGAGGTTTTGGTGCATTTTTTCCACAGAGCAACTGGTGTGCAGCCATTGTAGTCACACTGCATCGGCCATTTTTATTAGTTTTGTTTTTTGTTTTTAAATCCCCAGCATGCATCCCCTTTCCTCCGCCATTGCTTGCCTCTAGCATTGGCCCAAAGCAACCTTGGGCAAGATAACAAGACATGTTGTCGATATTTTTGTCTTGGCTCAAGAGCGTAACTCGGCCAGGTGTTTACACATGTAAGTGTGGACTGATTCATTTATTTATTTTTACGCCCCACCCCCTGCAGGAGCTTGGCTTTTTTTCACCTTGCAAGAGGGCAAGTAGAGGCAAGTGTATATGGTCCAGAGAGGTTCCTTCACTAATGTGAAGCAGTTCATTAAAATCAAGACACAAAGCTTCTATCAGCGGGGAGGATGCTTCTAATCAGTGCCCGCGGTTAGTCGGCCACTGTGCAAAATGGAGAGGGTGCACTCCTCAAGTGCAATCTTGTCTAGTGGACGGTTGGTTGCGGCAAACAAGGTCTTGCGGATGATTGGTTTTCCGGGAGGGAGGGTGCTTCGGGGACTGCTCTTGGGTCTACCAGCTGATTAGCATCTGCAGTATTATTCATGTCATGAATACACAAAGAGGCACGGAACAAATAAAAGGCCCAAAGCGCATCCAAGAATCTACAAAAAAAAAAATATCACATGGACGCACACGGGATTTGGATTTGAAACATTTTAACATTTCAAGATCAATGCGTTTCTCGCCTCAGGCCATGATGGTTAATTTCGGGTTCAAACAGCTCGAGTGGCCGTGTGATGAAACCCGAGATCCTTTGGTAAACATGAGATTTGGCTGTGTGTTCTCCCTCGTCCTGTATAATAACATAATTTATGTGCAATGGGCAAGGTCTGGAATGGGTTTTTTGGGTTTTAAGGTCTTGGGGATGATCGCCATTCAAGTGAAGAGTCAATCTGCGTTGGCGGATACTCTAGAAAAGAAGTCTAGATTGTGAAGCAGAAAGGGGCTAGGTTTAGCCTTGTTGTATGCCTCGGTTGACTCAAGATGGAGTAGGTCTGGAGCTATGGATCATGACAAACTTGTTCGGTTAACAAGTAGTAAACGATGACTAAATGGAAGATTTGACAAAGGGCAATTAGGATACCCAGATCTGGTCTAGGTGTCCTGCCAGAGTGGCACCCAAATACCCAGAGGACCAAGTCCAGCAAATTCTCAATTGCCAGAAAAGTCTTCAGATGTTTGTCCGTCAATCATGATGCTTGGTGCTTCTCGGACTAATGATGATCGGTAAACCTTGGGAGTTGAAAAAGGTTCAGAGCCTTGCGGTATGCCTTGGTTGACTATACCTGGAGTACATCTGGAGCTATGGATCGTGACAAACCTGTTCGGTTGACAATCAGTAGGCGCTGATTGAATGGAAGATTTGACGAAGGGCAATTCGGATACCAAAATCTGGTCTAGGTGCCCTGCCATAGTGGTGGAATTTGATTTGACCCAAATACCCAGAAGACAAAGACCAGTAAATTCTCAATTGTCAGAAAAGTCTTCAGCTGTTTGTCTGTCAATCATGATGCTTGGTGCTTCTCGGACTCATGATGATCGGCAAACCTTGAGGATTGAAAGTAACTTGTCAATCGTTGAAAAGGGTTCCTTCAAGTCCACCGCACCAAATGGAGAAATCAGCCAGCCATATATAATTGAATTTTCATCAGTGCTCAATCGGGTCTTTTTGAAATTGGTTATCTAAGATAATGCCCTGACGGGTTCATTACCTCATTGTCAAATTAGATTTCTTTTTTCCATCCCTGGGGCAGATTGGAAAGTGATTATAGACCACCAAACGAAGACTCCCGTATAATCTGGATTTGGGATGGCGACATCTATCTGAAAGGGTTTGCGAAAAGGTCTTAATCGACTTAGACGGTAACACTGAGGTGTCGTGAATCGTCCTTGGTGTTTCTCTGACTTGTTTTTCTTTTATTCTTTTATTTACTCTCCCTTGATTTTCTCTCTTCTCTCTCTCTGGCTTCCTCTTCCCTCCTGCTTTCTTTTTTCCGCCTCTTTTCTTCTTTGCGTTCTTCTTCCCTCCTCACTCGTTCTCTTTTCTCCTGTTCGATACGCTCTACCTCTCGCCTCACCTTCTCTCGCCTCTCCTCCCTGTCTTTTTTGGTGAGGCGGCTAATCATTTTTTCAAAATAGCTCTCCTTTCTCTCCCCTTGTTTGCCCAACGCCTCTGCGGCGTGACCCTCGGGTTCGTTTTTGTCGTCTGTCAACCTGGTCCTTAGTTTCTCTCCGCCGTCACTCCTCTTTTCCACGTTCGTGGAGGTCCCTTGCTTAACTTCCTGGGTCGTGTGATGAGTAGCACTCCCATCCTCAACTTGTGTGTCACTCTTTTTGTCCTCTTTCTCCTTCATGTCACTCCCTTTCCCCTCGGTACCGAGACTCTCTTGTGTGTTATCACGTTTTTCCTTGTCGTCACTCCTATCATCGACCTTCTCACTTTTTTGCACGGCATCTTGAGCACTCTTTTCCTGTGTCTCCTGTTTTTGGTCACTCTCTTCCGGCTCTTTCGCCACCATTTCATCCTTCATCTGGTCCTTCGTCTCTTCCGTTTGGTCTCTCTCTTCTACTTTGACGGTCTCTTCCCCCTCAGGGCTAGTATCCTCACCCACTTCTTTTTCACTCTTGCCGAGATCACCCTTCGCCTCGACTTGCTTCGCACTTTCCTCACTCTCTTTGGAAGCACTTTCTTCCTGTTCTACGTCTTTCGTATCAGCCCCTTCCTCCTCGTCTACCTCGACACTCTCTTTCTCACCTGCCTCACTCTCTTTTGTCTCTTCTGCGGCATTGCCCCCTTCTTCCTTTGCACTCTCTGTGGCACTCTCTTTGCTATCATTCTTGTTTTCCTCATCCACACTGCCCTCCACTGCCTCGGGATTTTCTTCGCTAGCCTCCTCTGTTGCGCCACTCTCTTGTTCAATGTTTGCATCATCTTTCTTCTCCTCGTCCACCTGAGCACTTTGTTCACCCCCTTCTTCCTTTGGATCACTCTCTTCACCCCCATCCCCTTTAGGTTCATTCTCCTCTCCTTCCTGCCCCTCACCAGGGCTTTCTTTTGCCTCTGTCTTGTCACCCTGTGTGCCCTCTTCACCCTGGCTTTCGTTTTCTTTCAGTTCCTCCTTGGTACCCTCTTCACCCGGTTTGGCATCATTGTTGCCTTGATCATCTTCTTGCTTTTCCTTTTGGTCACTATTTTCCACTTCAGCTTTTGACTCGTCTACTTCTTCCACCGCCTTTTCATCTTCATCTCCTTCATTTCCTTTCCCTTCCTCCTCTTGATCTTCCTCCTCCTCTTCCCCATCCTCTTGGTCATCCTCTTCTTCGCCATCTTGTTGATCCCCTTCCTCCTGGTCACCCTCTTCGTCTCCCTCCTCCTCCTGCTCGTCCTCTTCCTCCTCCTTCCGGTAATCGTCCACCTCCTCGTCATCATCGCAGTCTTCCCACTCGTCGTCGTCAGAGTCTTCCCACTCACCGTCCTCGCTTTCGCCGTCGCGCTCCTCGTCATCGGCCTCCTCGTCATCATCGATCTCTTCTTTTTCTTCATTGCTCTCTTCTTCCTCCCCGCTCTCGACTTCTTGGTCGGTCTCTTCTTCCCCACAACTATCTTCTGACTGCTCGTCACTCGCCTGTACTGCCTCCTTGCTCTTGGCTAACTCTGGGTCTCCTTCATCTTTCTTCTCGTCCTCAACATTGCCCTCTCGCTTCTCCTCTTCAGAACCGACCTCGTTCTTACTGTTGTCGCTTGCTTCTGGCTTGTCATCGCCTCCTTCCCTCCCTTCCTCCTGCTGCTCCATTTGCTCTTTTTTCTCAAAGTTGATTCTGTTGTCCCCCTGTTTTAGCTTCGTCCATTCCTCCATTGCTCTGACGGCAATTTCCTAAAGGGAGGGTAGAAAATCAGACACGTTCTCAGTTATGGGTGACAGATTATCTCAAACATAGTAAATGGAAAATGAATCATGACTCTGAAGTATCTGAAATAAGACTGCTGTGCTAAAAGTACACCTACCACACGTAGGATCAGGTGCTCAAACTGCTTGATATGGTCAATAAACTCTTGTCGTTCTTTCAGCAGTTTATCTTTCTCGCGTTTCCAGCTCACCTCCTTTCCGGATATTTCCAATGACAGAGAATATTTGGATGCTTTTAATTTCTCAAACTCTAAGCTAGTTTTGTACAGTTCGGCTTTGGTTTTCAAGAGCATCCTTTCATTAGACTGCATCCGGTGGGAAAGTTCGGCTTTTTCCATCATCAGTATTCGATTGTCCGCCTCTAGATATCTGACTTGGGAGGCGATGCTTTTCTCACGTTTTATCCAGCGCGTTTGCCACACTTCGTTGAGTTGCACTTGGTATTGCTTCAGATCTATATTGCACTTGTGTAAGTCGGCGTTGGTTTTGAGTAAAGTCCTCTCGTTGGCCTCCCGCGTGTTGTATAATTTTGCATATTCTTCTAACAATTTGATGTAGTCCAATTCCAGGTGCCTCAGGTAGGATGCTACGGTTTCCTCCCGATTCAGCCACTGGGTTTGCCACTCTTCGTTAAGCTGGTTGTAAAATTGCTTGAGCTCTTCAAAACACTCATTCCCCTTCGTCCACAGCTGTCTAAATTTCTCCGTCTGATACTGTAGGAGTTGCACATTTTGCTTTAGGGAGTAATTATCCGTGGATTCCATTTTCCTCTCCGTTCGGTTGGTTTTGCTAGTACACTGCTAATAGTCCCCACTTAATTTAAATTTTGCTTTAGATCCTGGCAGTTGTGGCTCTAGTGCGCGGTGGGACGATTACGATGTTTTGTGGCAATGATATCGGCGGGGTAAAATTACTCTAGCCCACAGTAATGATGACACCCAGAAAAGAGGAGATTGCTCTAAATCATAGTCATGTGGCTAACACGCTTTGTGATGACCTCATCGTGATGACATCTTGCCTTAATGGCTTGACCTGATAGCCACCTGACTCCTGGACTATTTTATCTCCATAGCGATGTTTCTATCTGGAGCAATGGCGTCACCTAGTGGATTCATGACTGCTATGTTTATTTTACAGTTTGAGAGCGTGCTTAATTATTAAGCAAATGCCACACATTCACAATTAACTGCTAGTTAGATAACGCCGATTTGAGTGGGAGACGTAAACCGATGTAACTATGCAGGATTTTATGATTGGCCGTGAGGTATGTTGGCATTTGAAACGAGGTCAAGATTAAATTTTTATTTTTTGTGGACGGAGCTCCGTTTTTAGAGCCTTGTTTACGGACGATGTCACGTTTTTAACCGCGATTTTGACAGTGAAATAAACGGCAGGATCGCGTGCCTGTACTTTCTGAAGCAGTGCAGAGGCACAGCGATTAATGTGACTTTTTTTTGAATAACATTTTGTGGGGCGTTTAAACTCATCATCCAGCCAAGGCAATGCGGAAGTCATGTTATGACCAGTTCGCCCCATTGTCCAATGGCGGAAGACAACAGAGGTGATGTGACCAAATACTGCGTGTTCATTGGATGACTAATCGATGACGTCTTATAATGCTCCTCAATGATTGGTGACTGTCTGGCTATAGCACAGCACCGTCCCTTGAATGTTGTTCTTCTCCTGAGTTGGGAAACCCTCGCCAGGTACGGTACATTCATAAAATAACTAATATTTAATGTTACTAAATGATTAATTCGAACTATGATCATATTTGTGCTCTTATAACGTGTAATCTATCACAATGGGACAAAGTATATGCTTGTCACTGTTTTCTGAAGAATTGTAATGCTGTTTTACAAATACTCCAAATATTAAGATAATTGTGTGTGTTATTTTGTTACAAATGTATCGGATATTAAGTATATTCTCTTCCCACCTTCAAATCCCATCTATTTAAAATTGCATTTTTTTGTGTAGCTCTATCTCGTTTCTATTTATAATTGTATTTTATTTATTGTATTCTATTTATAATTGTATTTTATTTATTATTGTATCTATGCTTGTCTGTGACTGTAAAGTGTCTTTAAGAGCGTTGAAAGGCTCTTGAAATAAAATGTATTATTATTATTATTACGTATTATTATTATTATTATTATTATTATTATTATTATTATTATTATTATTATTATTATTCTGTTTTCCAGTGAGTTGATTAAAACCTAAGTCACCAAAAAAATACATCAAAAAGTATACATATTAAGATTACATGTATGCATTTACCATACTTTTACTGTTCATAAATATTTGTATATGCAGGCTCAACTATGGATCTCGTATTAAACGTGGCCGACCACTACTTCTTCACGCCGTACGTGTACCCGGCGTCGTGGGCAGAGGACGGCGCCCTGCGACAGATCCTGAGCCTGCTGGTGGTGACCAACCTCGGGGCGATGGTCCTCTATTTAGGCCTGGGGGCCCTCAGCTACTACTTCGTCTTTGACCATGACCTCATGAAACATCCCCACTTCTTGGAGGTATTTACTTCCTAACTTGTTTTTTAATTGGTTTTGGAAGGTGGCCATGGACGATGTTGCTGTAGATATTATTATTATTATTATTATTTATTATTATCCTTGGGTAATTCTAGACTGGACTTGTAGCAGTAATAATAATAATAATAATAATAATAATAATAATAATAATAATAATAATACATTTCATTTATAAGCATCTTTCAAAACTCTCAAGGTCACTTTACAGTCACAGGCAAAGTTTTTCCGTGGGGGTAGCAGTGCCAGCGTACATTCAACCCGGAAGTAATTCAAATATAACTCGCAGAAAAACGTATCCTGTGACTGTAAAGTGTCCTTGAGAGTTTTGAAAGGCGCTTAGAAATTAAATGGATTATTATTATTATTATTATTATTATTATTATTATTATTATTAAAAGTTTTCATTTTTCCAAGTTTTTAATCACGTGTATACATTATTATTATTATTATTATTATTATTATTATTATTATTATTATTATTATTAAAAGTTTTCATTTTTCCAAGTTTTTAATCACGTGTATACACACACACTCATGTTTTTACAACATGGTGAGGACTAGGTGTGCAAAGCATTTGCTCCGTGGGAACCTAATTTTAAAAATGGCAAAAATGTATTTATGAAACTCATAAAAATGTGATTTTACGACAGAATTTTAAAACATTATTATTATTATTTTTAGTCGTTTCGCTGTCGCTGAGAGTTAAGTTTACCCCGAAGAGCCAAATTTCAAGGTTGTAAAAAATGGTTTGTCCGTGGAAGAAAATAGTGCTTGGGAACATACCTAAATCTTCCTTACACAGGTACTGTTTGTACCTGTGTACTGTTTGTACACAGGTACAAACAGTTCAGTGAGAAGCCCTCAAATGTTACTTCATTGTCCCTGATGTCAAATGATTGACTTTTAAGTGCAGAAATTGTCACGCATGGAGACCCGTTTCTGATTCCCACTTAAAACTTAACCAAACCATTTCCTCTCCCAGAATCAGGTTCGCAGGGAGATCAAATACGCACTGACCTCTCTGCCATGGATCAGCATCCCCACGGTCGCCTTGTTCTTCGCCGAAGTTCGAGGATACAGCAAAGTGTATGACAATGTCCACGACTCTCCTTTGGGTGCGTTCATATTTTACTCTCCGGATTTAATTTCTTGATGTCCATCGCCATTGACACCTCTCTTGTGTACGTACAGGGTGGACTGGGCTGTTCCTTAGTATGATCTCTTTCCTGCTTTTCACTGATATGTGCATTTACTGGATTCATCGCTTCTTGCATCATAAGCTGATTTATAAGGTGAGGATAATTGTTGCCGCTCCTATTTATCACTTTTGATGAATAATCGTGCAATGATTGATGATCGAAAATGATGCAGTGTTGGCATAACAGTGATTGTCACAAATTACAGTGGTCCCTCGCTACTTCACGGTTCGCTTATCGATGTTTTTTTTTCAGGGGAAAAAACATTCAGAAAATAAAATGGTGAATGACTCATTGTTTTTTTAAATGGCTGTAGCTTGATTGGTTCCCAGCGTTGACGTCACCCAATGACAGCACAATATCTCATTGTTTACAGCCATCCAAGTTAGGATGTAAATCTGTCTAATCACGTGGGTTATCATTATATAACTCTACTTTGCGGATTTTCGTCTATTGCGGGTGGTCCTGGTCCCCATTAATAGCGAAAAACAGGATTAGTGTATGTCAATCGTGTGAATTTGCTGATCTACTCCAGTGCCAGGGTTTTTGTCATTGTCGCTTGAATTCCATGACCCACAGAATATTGCTCGCTATCTACATAGCTATTTAGCTGGTTATCTAGCTAGCTATATAGCCGGCTGTCTAGCTGGCTATTTATTAGCTATCTATTGGCTATCAACTAGCGAGCTAGTTAGCTAGCGAGCTAGCTAGATGAAAATTATTATTATTATTATTATTATTATTATTATTGTTGTTGTTGTTGTTGTTGTTCTTAATAAGTAATGGAAGTGTAATGTATGTATTTCACCAGCTGAGGGCGTAGTTGATTTTTCTCAAATTGGAAGCTGCATAGACAGGCACCTATAATGCAAATTGTTTGCAATAATGTATAAATCAGTTCGCCTCCATGTGTGCCGACCATAAATTTACAAAGCATATCAAAGATATTTTGTGTCAACCCGCCATTTTTCATATAACTTTCGCCATCCTAACATGAAAGCGTTTTGCCGCCTCACCTTGTTCACAGCTCTTTCACAAGCCGCATCACGTATGGAAGATCCCCACGCCGTTCGCCAGCCACGCCTTCCACCCGGTTGACGGCTTCATGCAGGGTCTCCCCTACCACATCTACCCGTTCCTCTTCCCGCTCCACAAGGTACTCTACTTGGTCCTCTATGTCTTTGTCAACATCTGGACTATCTCCATCCACGACGGCGACTACCGAGTCCCCAGTGCCATAACGGGTCTCATCAATGGCTCGGCCCATCACACTGACCACCACCTTTTTTTCGACTATAACTACGGCCAGTATTTCACGCTATGGGACCGCCTGGGAGGCTCCTACAGACATCCGTCAGCCCTGATGGGAAAGGGTCCTCATGACTTGATCCGCAGGCTTCGGGGAGAAGGAAAGTTAGATGGCGGTAAAGTAAATGGACAGATTGGCATCACACGCAAAGAGGACTAGCAATCGCATTTTCTGAAGACAATCACAAAAGACAATCAGTAATCCTCTGGAAACCAATCAATAAGCTTGGATTTGCTATCAACACCCTCCAGCCGTACCTTATGCTTTAAAATCAGGTCAGCACCTGGGCAATACTGATACCTAGTACATATATATATCGCCATAAATTATTCTTCTAATTGCATTTTTTCCCACCTAACAATCAAGGCATTCATTCCCAGGTAGTTTATGTATTTAGCATATTTTCCGGTGTATAAGGCGCACCCAAAAGCCTCGATTTTCTTGAAAGGGTGACATTGTGCCTTATATACAGGTGCGCCTTATATGTGAAGTCATTGAGCCACATCAGGTCTCGCAAAAACACCAGAAAAGTCATTATTTTTCCACATGGTGAGATAAATTATGAACTGAATGAGTTCAAGACTATACCGGAGTTGTCCGTGGTCCTTATAATGTTTCTAAAAAAACTGATGGTGGGCTGAGATATTTTTTTCACATAATTAACAATAAAAAAACAGGCACTTTCTTCCATATGGTTCATGTTTTGTACTTTCAATTTAAGCCAGAAAAACTAAATCACACAGCGGTAGCGACTATGTGTGATCAAGCCTTATTGCACATGAGGCATAACAACCCCAAAAAAAGTCGCTGAATGTGCAGCATTACATTTTAGCAAAAAAACATGGGCGCCCAAAGGAAGGATCGCATAGCCGCACCCGCTGCCATCCCTGCCAGCAATCCCATAGCCATGTGGTCACACATCCCGTTGAAAGGATCCCTCTGAACAATCACCTGGTGAGTGCCTGAGGACGAAACGGCAATGATAATCGTGTTAATTGACCAAAACTGAGCTTTGATACTGCATTTTAGATAACTTGGGATTGACGGGGTGGAATTGGAACTTCTGAGGTGTAACCTCAAAGCGTTTCAGTACAAAGTAGGCACAGTTACAGACCTTGAGGGGGTGCGGAAAAAACTAGTCTCCGTTGAGATGTATCAGTTCAACATATTTCCTTGACACTTTGTCAAGATCCATCAGCTAAAATGTCTTTATTCCTTAAAATTCTAACTCTGAACTCATTCAACAGAGCAAACTACCTGATCCTACTCCAGATGTCACATAGATTTTTATAGTGGTTCAGCGGTATGGCCTGATAGAATCATCCGAGATGTATCAGTTCAACAAATTTCCTTGACACTTTGCCAAGATACATCAGCTAAAATGTCTTGATGCCTTAAAATTGTAACTGAACTCAAGCAACAGATCAAGCTGTACCTGATACTGCTCCAGATGGCACATAGATTGTGTGACAGTGGTTGAGTGGTATGAGCTGATAGAAATCATCCAAGAGCTATCAGTTCAACATATTTCCTTGACACTTTGTCAAGATCCATCAGCTAAAATCTCTTGATCCCTTAAAATTCTAACTGGACTCATTCAACAGAGTGGACCGTACCTGATCCTGTTCCAGATGTCACATAGATTGTCTGGCAGTGGTTGAGTGATATGGTGTGATCGGAATCATCCGAGATGATTTGGTTCCTTAACACTTTACCAGGATCCATCAGCTAAAATCTCCTACTCCCTTAAAATTCAAACTCTGGACTCATTCAACAGAGTAGACTGTACCTGGTCCTGCTCCAGATGTCACATACATTGTCTGGCAGTGGTTGAGTGATATGGTGTGATCGGAATCATCCGAGATGTATCGGTTCCTTAACACTTTACCAGGATCCATCAACTAAAATCTCTTACTCCCTTAAAATTCGAACTCTGGACTCATTCAACAGAGTAGACCGTACCTGGTCCCGCTCCAGATGTCACATAGATTGTCTGGCAGTGGTTGAGTGATATGGTCTGATCGGAATCATCCGAGATGTATCAGTTCCTTAACACTTTACCAGGATCCATCAACTAAAATCTCTTACTCCCTTAAAATTCGAACTCTGGACTCATTCAACAGAGTAGACTGTACCTGGTCCTGCTCCAGATGTCACATAGATTGTCTGGCAGTGGTTGAGCGGTATGGTCTGATAGGAATCATCGTAGGGATCGTAAATTAATGCCTGTTGGAAAAAACGCAGTCTCTGGAATTTGTTTACTTTTTTAATAATAAAAAATAAAATATCTTACCGGGTTCCTGCTGGTCTCCCGCATGGTCAGTTTCCATGCGCTGAAAGAAAGGAACAGGAACACATAGTGGCACTTTTCGAGATATGAAAGAAACTGCTAACAACTGCAATGGTAATATTTATCTCGATGTCTCCCAAGTGAAGACATTTCAATTCCAGAAGTAAAAACTCTAAGAGTTTGTATTTCAGTAGGTTGTGCTGCGTTGGTTACCAACAGAGGCGAACTCTGCGACACCTACATGGACTCGTCCTCGCTGTTGGCGCACAAGTACATTGCTGAGTTGTCCTTAAATTGCACGACAATGACATTCTCCCGGGGGTTCGTCTCAGGTGGAGTCACACCTGTGAGTAAATAACCCGCCGTGAGACATTTTTTATCATTCTGCCTTTAAATGAGGACGTGGTAATGCTCTACCTCGACATTCTAGGCCGCAGCGAACATCTATGCATGTGAACTTGAGGTTGACGCGATGCTCCAGGTCTCGCCGGCTATCGCTTTTGTAGAAGCAAAGACTGCCGTCCACCCACAGGTCACACCAGTTCAACTTCCAGCGCTTCAGCACAGACGCTACATAGAAGGAATGGCGCTCGATCACGCCGGTAATAAATAAGTAACGCTTGTTCGCTTGATATCGACACACACTGTACTCACTTTGTCTCCAAAGCCAGCCTGACCTCATGAGCGCCATGTCCAAAATACAGGTTGAGGAACAGGAACACAAAAGTTGTTCTGTTGGTCACCTATGTGCTCCTCTGCTTGTTTTTTTTAGTGACAGATTATTCTGTGTCCTGTCACGTCTGACTCACTGGATAATTCTGGATTAGTTGAGCACTTCCTTGGACAAACTCCATCCCCCAACCCTTTTTCTTCCAGTTTCACCTGCATTCATTTTCTCTCTGGACCCACACACACATTTGAATAGAGACAATTTGGATTGGACTCGTCGTGTCGATTCATTATTTATTATGTATCATTGCCATTAAATACAATCTATAAAATGTGACGTAACATCATAGGGATTAGTCCATTACGAACTGTCCCTATGCAGGTCAGTTACATCAGTTTCTCTAATTAAGAATAAGAAAGCCTTTGATAGTCCCACAATGGGGAAATTATGTATCAAAATCCTGTAAACATTTCCCAAGCAACATTAGGTCAAATAAAAACGGAATATTTCATTTTGAGTGTCACCGGCAGATTAACAACAGCAAAGCAAAATACAATCACAATAGAAAATGACAACATGAACAAGAAGAAATATACATATACTGTATATGATTTCCATCTCACCCTTTCAGGGCTGCGAATAAAGTGAGAGTGGATGAAGTTTATTAAATTTGACTTAAATAATAATTATACATTTTTTAAATTAAAATATATGTGATCAAAATTGTATTGTAATTGCGCAAGAAAGACTTGTTATGTTTTGTTATGAAATTGCGTAAAAGCCACGCGAGATTAAAACTTTAAAATTCGTCATTTCCGTCAAACAAAGTGGGCGTGGTTTACCCTGGCGCACCGCTTGTAAATACAGTAAATAAGACTTCCTTACAGTATTTGAATTTCATAAAAACAATGTCTAAATTATTATTATCATCTGTATGGTTTGTAAAATGCCATGTTTTTCGTTGTATTTCGATTTTACGTGAGAAGGTGACTCGCCATTTAAATGACACATTTTAAACGCAGGTTTTCAGTGAAAGCTCGACAATAAAAATATTCGATTGGTTTAAATTTAGATTTTTAGCTTTATGAACATATTTATTCACATATTTTAGTTGTATTTTGAAATTATGTGAAGTTTGAAGCCAATGACAACATGAAAAAAACCGATGAGCGTGGCTGTAGAATGAGACTTATCATTAAAAAATAACAACCTATTGAATGTTTTCTAATCCGTGTGATTATATTTTCATTTAAACTACTAAACAACGACGTCTTTTTTTCCTCACAGAATTGCACAAGGAGGAACCATTTCAAATTGACACCCATTTAAGCAACGTCACTTCCGGCATTCACTGACAGCCCACCAGCGTAAAGAAAACACAAACAAAACATAGTGAGTGGCATCCGGATAGGTTCATGGTGAGTGCCGTCAAAACGTCCAGTAAAAATAATCATGTAGTTTTCATAGTACGAGGCTAAAACCTTGTTGAATCGGACGCTTGAATGTGAAGTTATTTCAAGACATGTCAAATACGGGATGTGTTATTTTCAAGCGCTATCCTTGTAACACAGCTCAAGACATTTTCTATCCGTCGTTTGACTGGCTGAGAAATGACATGAGGTTCTCGTACTATCTCTTGACAATGTTTATCAACACAGTCCAGACCTTGTTTTTTTTTGGATTATCACCCTTTTAAATTGGACTTCATCCGAACCCCGTTGAGAATTTTTATCATTTTCAACGTGACCTTGATATTTCTCGAGTGTATTCGACGACGGGAGCAAGAAGGAATGTTGGCTTTTTTCTCAAACGACATGACTCGTTGCACATTTCGGCATAAACGGTGACTTTGAAAGTACATGTAGTTGTCAAATAATAGTCTTTATGTCTTTGTTTTTAAAAACGCAGGTAGTCCTCGGTTTACGACAGCTTCGACGTAACCCGAGTGTGTACGTGACTCTCCTCGTTCAATAACATACAACATCCAAACTATAAGTCAAAATTAAAATACATACATTAAAGGGGAATATTTTAAATTAATATTTGTATGAAAAACTCTGGCGACTCCTTGAAAGGAAAAGCCGAAAGGAAAAGTGGTTTTGTATGAAAAACACTTCTGGATAGTACATGAAACACTGAAAAATCCACAGACTTTTTCACTTCTTTTATTGTTTTTATGATGCCAAGATTCCGGTAAATATTTGTCTGAATAAAATATATTAAAGAATTTACCTACGTTAGAGGTGTCATGAGGTTTATAAATGCAAGGGCGCCGTCTTGTGGCCTTCATATGCAATGCACCCCGTTCATATTATAATAATAATAGTAATAATAATAGTACAGTAATACATTTAATTTACAAGCGCCTTTCAAAACTCTCGTGGACACTTTACAGTCACAGATTACGATACAATAATAATAATAATGATAATAATAATACATTTCATTTATAAGCCTTTCAAAACTCTCAGTTGATCATCTCTTGTACGTATTTCCCCATTCTGAGCACTCATTCTCTGCTTTTTTCCATCATTTTTGCGTGTCTTCTCAGCAGGGACATGTGATCGGACCGCGCTGTTGAAAAGCGGCTCTGCTGTGCTCTGCCCACATCAAAGGTAATAAATATTTGGTTCATCTGTGTGAAACTTTTCTTACAGGAACATCAAACTAGAGCAATTGTGGCGATAAAAGATGATTTGTCTGAAAACGGATAGGCCTGATCAGGGTGGATTAGATAGACGGGCTGTCCACACCCAGGACAGACACAAAGATTCAGTTTGTGTGATGTCATCGTACTGCCACTGATTGTCTGATGATTGATGCCAAAATTGAAACAAACTACATCACCAATAAAGATTGTTATGCAAGAGTCCCAAAACTCGTCAAATATCTCTGCTAATTAGCAGGCTGCAAATGAACAAGTAGCCTGTTGTTCGGGTCATCTGGCAGAGTTTGCTCAGTCTGCTCATGTTGCTTCATGTTACCATTTCCTTGTCACTCATGCCATCGCGCCTTTGAGCTATTTTTATAGTGCGCGTGAGAGCCCTACTGCCTTTTACAAGGCTACCATTGCTAAAGTAATATGAGCTACATCACTGATCAAGTGGATGTTCAAAGTAAGTTTTCCCCCCGAGGAAATAAATGCCAATCAAAATCATTGACTTTTGTTCCTCAACTGTCATTCAAGTACTAAAAAGAATCATTTCAAATGTTCTAAATGAGATATCATGGATGATGAGAGTCCGGCATCCATTTTTAGGGCTAAAACAATGGATCACGATGGAGAGGAAGCTCGCACCTTTGTGCAGGTCCTCAGCGACAAGTACAACACGGAGAACTTCCCGTATGGCCAAGGCGTGGGTGTTGTGGTGCTGCCCTCGCCTCCCGGGTCGCCTACCAAAGGTGAGCGGCGATTCCCGGTATTGGTTGTACCTTTATTCGTCTCGCAGTGGAGGAATTTACATTTCACGGCAGTAAAGTTATGAAAGGAAGAGGAAAGGAAAGAAAGAAGTAGAAAAACAAAATACGGGAGCTGCAGGAAAGGCAGCCACTCTTGCGACGCCATCTTGAAGTCAAAAGAACAATAAAAACTGAATAACAAATAATATATTATTATTATTATATATACTATATTATTGGTTTTAATCCTATTACTATAATAATAATAATAATAATAATAATACTACATTTCATTTCTAAGCACCTTTCAAAACTCTCAATGGCACTTTACAGTCACAGGATACGTTTTTTTTCTGTGGGTGAGCAGCGGCTGCCACACACGCCAGCGTTCACTCAACCCGGAAGTAACTCAAATAGATAGAAAGCTAGCTAGCTAATAGACAGCTAATAGCTAGATAGATAGAAAGCTAATATATAGCTAATAGATAGGTAGCTAGATAGATAGATTACTATCTATATAACTAGCTAGATAGATAAATAGATAGCTAAGTAGCAAATAAACAATAAATTAATATTCTGCAAGACTAATGAAGACAAATCCAATCCAATATATAGCTAATAGATAGCGATGAGATAGCTAATAGCTGGCGAATAGATAGCTAATAGCTAGCGAATAAAGAGCTAATAGCTAGCGAATAAAGAGCTAATACCTAGCGAATAGATAGCTAATAGCTAGCTAGCTATATAGCTAATAGCTACAGTAGCTAGCTAATTAGCTAGATAGCCAGCAAGATAACAAGATAGCCGGCTAATAGATTTTCAAAACGTCTTAAAAATCTGTCGTCTCATCAGTCAACTTGTTGTTATTACCTGTCATTCCTCGTCCGCAGGTCGCCTGTTCTTACCCAGGGTGCTCGTCTTGAACGACTGTGGCATCAAAAAGGCGGGTGACAAGTCCGACATCGCCGCTTTCTGTGCCCACGTGGTCGAGCTGGACCTTTCCTACAATGAGATCCACGACTGGAGCGAGGTACGCAAAACTACCTGTTATTACATCTAGCCTGGGAGCTAAATAGCTATCTAGCTAACTAGGTAGTTAGCTAGATAGCCAGCGAGATTGATAGATAGCTGAATAACTAGATGAATAAAAACAATGCAAGGGTTTTTGTAATTTTGACTCAAATTGCAGGACCCACAGAATATTGTTTTAGGACTACATAAACATTCAATGCAGCGGAAGAAACCTTAAACTCTCTTCTTTCAACAGAAAAAAAGAATTAATTCCTAAGTTATATGGGTCTATAGTTATCTGAGCTTGAAATGGGGGCGGCTATACAAAATACAATACAGTACGTGCATATTGATTTATATAGCGCTTTTACAACAGCTGACGCTGTTACAAAGCGCTAACATGGACAGAAGGCAAATGCTGCCCCCTCATGGAAGGGAAAAACATTACCAGAGGTCTGACCAGCACTTTATCTGCACCCCCGTGAGAAAAAAAAAAGAATACATTTGGGAATGGCAGCTCTTTTTAAACCATCCCAGGGCGGCCATTTTGTCACTTGTCGTCACGTGAAAATGACATAACGGTTGCCTAGGTAGCAACCCGAACAAATTCGGGAATGGCGCTCCACGACACACTTTTCAATTTCCGAATAAATTCGGGAATACCAGCAAATGAGTTTATCTCCTAATTTCCTCCTCACTTTAAGTGCCACATTTATTGTTTTTTTTCTTCATATGTTTGGACTGGTTTGCCAGATCTGTACCATCGTTTCCAACGTCCCTTGCCTAAACATCCTCAACTTGAGCATGAACCCGCTGAGCGGCGCCACGCTGGACCCGTGCATGACCGAAGTGTTCGCCCAAGTTCGGCGTCTCGTCCTTATCAACACGCACATCAGCTGGGAAACCGTACACGCGCTCACGCAAAACACCCCCGAGTAAGTCCCAACGAATCCATCCAAAATATGTCCCCGTTTAACCATCTATGCTCCCGATTTGTCCTCAGGTTGGTTGAGCTCTTCCTTTGCCTGAACGACTACCACGTCGTGTCCCAGTCGTGCACGTCTTGCCCCTCCCTGCGACTGCTGCAGATCACAGACAACAACCTGCGCGACTGGGGCGAAGTGCGCAAGTTCGGACAGATGTACCCCAACCTTAGCAAACTGGTGCTGGCCAACAACAGAGTGGAGTGCGTGGGTGACACCCGGGAGGCGCTGCAACGCCTCTTCCCTAATTTACGCTGCATCAATCTCAACAACTCAGGTTAGGGGGAGAGGGGTGCCATTTTTTTATTCCTCAATATTCAGATTGCGATTTTTATTTGTGATTATTTTTCTTGGTCCTAATGCGAGACAACAAAGAAAAGCAATGATGATGAGCGTGTATCACAGTCAAAATGATTATAGATAAGAAAACACCTAAAATAAAATAAAATAAAAATCATAAGTAAAAATAAAAACAAAAATATGCAAATTCACTTTAAAAAAATGATAACGAATGTGACGTCCATTTTATTTTTTGTCAAGTGAATAATAAAATAAATTAAAAAATAAACACAGAAATAGATAGATAAGCAAATAAATAAATAAGCAAATGAATGAATTAATAAATACAAAAATGAATAAATAAATAAATAAATAAATAAATAAATAAATGAATAAATAAATACACAAAATACACAAAATACATAAATAAATAAATGCATCAATAAATGCATCAGTCAATAAATAAACTAATAAATAAATAAATAAATAAACACATAAATAAATAAATAAATAAATAAATAAATAAATACACAATACATAAATAAATACCTAAATAAATGCATCCATAAATGCATCAATCAATAAATAAACAAATAAATAAATAAACACATAAATAAATAAATAAATAAATACACAAATAAATAAATAACTAAATAAATAAATAAAAGAATGAATGAATAAATAAATAAATACACAAAATACATAAATAAATACATAAATACCTGAATGAATAAATGCATCAATAAATACACAAACAACCAAATAAACAAATAAATAAACACATAAATAAATAAATAAATAAACACACCAATAAATAAATAAATAAATACATTAATACATTAATAAATAAATGAATGAAGGAATAAATGAATAAAAAATGAATTAATAAATAAATACATCAATAAATACATAAATAAATACAATCTAACAAATCATTCACAAAAAGCTGTTCAAAAATGAGTTTAAACCAAATTTTAAAAAGTCAAAATGAAATAAAGACTTCCCTATTCTGGGAAAAAAAAACTAAGACTGATTACAGGAAGACAATTTTTCATTTATTCTACATAAACCTTTTAGTTGAATAGTTGAGTCCTACTCCAAAATAAAAGCCAAGCAAAGAAGGAAATAACATGAAATATCTTAGTTTTCAATTTGAATTCTTTTACTGAACACATTTACTTACGTTCTTGTTGGTTTTCACTATAACACCTTGACAAAATCCGAGCAAACACGTGCGGCGTCAGGAAGTCACTAAAAATCACCATGTTGTTCTGTCACGCAGGACTTAGCAAGTGGGAGGACATCGAGAGGCTAAATTTCCTCCCTAAACTCCAAGAAGTCAAAGTGATGGGCATTCCGCTCTTGCAACCGTACGGCAAACATGAGCGCCGCAGCCTCCTTTTAGCACAGTAAGCCTGAACACATGCGGTGCGCCCCGGGAACGACTTTTTTTTTTTTTTTTTTTTTCATTGGTTTTAGCTTGATGAAAATGTGCCATTGAAGACCCCACCGCTACCAAACCATACCATGAACTCCTTCAATTGCAGCTTCTGGTTAGGAACTATTTGTTGTTATTAGTAGTAGTCGTATTTAGTAATGTGCGCGCGCTTGTAAATATGTGTACATTATGTCATGGCTTATACTTAATACGTCATATCTTCATATTTCCAAATTTAAATATTTTTTTTCTCTCTAGATGGCACTTTTTGAAGTCGACTCAACGTTTATTTGCTAACTATTAGCTATATATCTATCTAGCTATTAGCTATTTATTAGCTAGCTAGCTTTCTATCTATTTGTATTACTTAGCTAGCTATTTATCTAGCTATCTATCTTACTAGCTAGCTTTCTATTTGCTATCTATTAGCTATCTATCTATCTAGCTAGCTATCTGTTAGCTATCTATCTAGCTATTAGCTGTGTATTAGCTAGCTAGCTTTCTATCTATTTGGATTTGAATTTGCCTTTATTTGTCTCGCAGTGGAGACATTTACTTAGCTATCTATTTATCTAGCTAGCTATCTAGCTAGCTAGCTATTAGCTATCTGTTAGCTATCTATCTATCTATCTATCTATCTATCTATCTATCTATCTATCTATCTATCTATCTATCTATCTATCTATCTATCTATCTATCTATCTATCTATCTATCTATCTATCTATCTATCTATTAGCTGTCTATTAGCTATCTAGCTTTCTATCTATTTGAGTTACTTAGCTATCTATTTATCTATCTAGCTAGCTATATAGCTAGTTATCTATTAGTTATCTAGCTAGATATCTAGCTACCTATCTATTAGCTATCTATCTATCTAGCTATTAGCTGTCTATTAGCTAGCTAGTTTTATATCTATTTCAGATACTTCCGGGTTGAGTGAACGCTGGCGCGTGTGGCTGCCGCTGTTCACCCACAGAAAAAAAATTAACCTGTGACTATAAAGTGACCTTGAGTTTTGAAAAGCGCTTATAAATGAAATTTATTATTATTATTATTATTATTATTATTATTATTATTATTATTGTTATTATTGTTGTTGTTGTTATATTATTATTCATTGGTACGCAGTAATGTCATCCAAAAGACAAACTAAAGCCTGCCATCTGCGAGCCATAGATTATATAATATTTCATGTCCATATGGATTTTTGAAAAGAGACCGTTACGCGCAGCCGTGTAATACGTCATATCTTCATATTTCCAAAATCACTAACTTATTACCGTCACCGCTCAGGCTGCCAAATGTCTTCATGCTAAACGGGAGCGCGGTGTCCGAAAGTGACAAGGAAGCTGCCGAGAGGGTCTTCATCCGGCACTACCAGGGATGTCCAGACCAGGAGCGCCCGCACAGGTGTGGAAAACCACGCAATTCCTGTTAGCGCTTCAGAACCAGACCTGAAAAGTTTCAGATGAAGTTAACAAAATTGGTTGTTATGTAATAAAAACAAGTTTCACGGAGTGAGCAAATGGGTAGTCTCTAATTAGGAGTGGGGGGTTAGGGGGTACTGGGACTAACCTTTGGTTTAGGGAGGGGACAATGCCTCCACTCTCTCCCTGCTCAATGACTTCTTTGTACTGGGAATTCTTTTATTGGAAAACGGATATACACAAGTAGTTTTTTTTCCCTTTTGGTATATGAATTTCAAATACATGGTACTTTTTTCGTCAGTTCGTAAACCTCAATGGAGTCGGATGTTATTATGAGTATTTATTTATGAATGTGTTTATTTATTTATTTATGTAGTTATGTATTCATTTGTTTATGTGACAGTAGATCATGATGGATGGATTTGCGGTCAGACTGTCTCATGCTGCTGGATCCATTATGCAATCGAATTTCTATAAAATCTGGAGCACCGTACCGCGATAGGTTCAGCCAACCACCCCTCCCCCAAATTTGTTGATTCCAATATTTATTTATTTATTTATTTTTATTTGTGTTTGTTTTTTTGTTTTTTTATTTTTGTTATTTGTTTTCTTTTATCTTATTTTATTTTTTATTTTAATTTGTATTTATTTTTTAGTTTTAGTTTTTGGTCTTTTATTTATTTATTTGTATTTATGTATTTGTTTATGTATTTTTTAAATGTGTTATTTATTGCATTTATTTTTTTATTTTTATTTTGTTATTTGTTTTATTTTATCTTATTTTATTTTTTATTTTAATTTGTATTTATTTTTTTGTTTTAGTTTTTGGTCTTTTATTTATTGATTTGTATTTATGTATTTGTTTATGTATTTTTTAAATTTGTTATTTATTTCATTTATTTTTTTATTTTTATTTTTATTTGTATTGGTATTGGTATTGGTATTGCTATTGGTATATTTATATTTATATTTATATTTATATTTATATTTATATTTATATTTATATTTATATTTATATTTATTTATGGCAATGACAAAAACTGGCAGTGGAGTGGACATATTTTTGCACATTGTCTGGCAGTGAAGGGGTTAAAGGAGACAAAATTTGCGGTTAATTCACAAATTATAAAACACGGTCTTAATGCTTGCGTCAAAATAGCCCAGGGATCAGGAATTAGTCTGATTTGGGCGTGTTAATGCGACTAGCATGTTCACATCAATCAATTAGCATAAATTGATAAAGCCGCTAAGTATGAGCTAGCTTGTCGCTTTTTCTATTTAAAAAAATATAAATCCCGGTGTGCTTTCCACAGATACAACGAGCTGGTCTCCAAATACGGCCAACTGGCCCCGTTGGCCGACGTGGACCTGAGCCCCCGTTCCACGATGGTGGACGTCCGCTGGGGCGATAGGGTGGAGACGGTCAGCCTCCGCCTGGAGCAAACGGTGGGCGAACTGAAGAAGCAACTCAGGGCGCTTCTTCAATTGCCCACAAACGGAGTCCGGCTCTTCTACATCAACCGGGAAATGTCCGCCGTCTTCGGACCGGAGGAATTAAAATGCGGCTTCCGGGCACTGCACTCGTACAGTATCCGAGATGGAGATGAGATCCTCATAGTTCCGAAGGTGAAAAACCGATGTAGCTCCTCACATCTTTGAGGTAGGACTGTTGTTTTTTTTCGGGGTTGGGAGGGTTCACAGGGCCTGCTGAATGAACACTTTAACTGGATTATCTTTGACTTGAATTTGTCAGTTTATGCAAGAAAATATTGGGGCTAGGTTGCACCGTGTTTACCAAAAACCGCTAAGGCCTTGTGAGTTTTGCTTGCTTTGCCTCAACGGTTTTCGATCATCGAGATTTACGCACTAACCCGGGATGAAAAATTAATGATGTTTCGATCGTAAAGTTGTTTGTCATTTTGACTCAGATGGTTCGACATGTTTACGGCAAAAGGGTTTTTTTGCTCAGGTGCTTACGATTTACAAAAATATATCCACTCCAGTTGCCAGGGTTTTTGTCATTTTCACTCAATTTGCAGGACCCACACAATATTGAGTTTTAGGACTACATAAACATTCAATACAGTGTTAGACTATCTTCTTTCAGTAGAAAAAAAGTGTTAATTCCTAAGTTATATGGGTCTGGAGTTATCTGAGTGTGAAATGGGGGCAGCTGTACAAATTACAAGACATACATATTGATTTATCTAGCAATTTAACAACAGCTGAACCTGTAACAAAGCGCTAACATGCACAAAAGGCAAACGCTGCCCCCTCGTGGAAGGGAAAAACATGGCCAAAGGCTTGACCAGTGCTTTATATGCACCCAAACAAGAAAAAAAAACATCCTTTGCCTGACTGCAGAATCCCAGACTTGATGGTAACTTAGACTATCTGTTTTCATCATAAAAAAGAGTTAATTCCTAAGTTATGTAAGTCTGGAGTTATCTGAGCGTGAAATGGGGGCAGCTGTACAAAAGTAAAATAAATGCATATTGATTTATATAGCGCTTTAGCAACAGCAAAGACTGTAACAAAGCACTAACTTGGGAAAAAAGGAAAATGCAGCCCCCTTGTGGAAGGGAAAAAATTGCCAGAGGTCGGACCAGCGCTTTATCGGCACCCAAACGAGGGAAAAAAACATAATTTGCCTTACTGCAGAATCCCAGACTTGATGGTAACCAAACACCCACTGTAGTGCCAGGTCACTTCCTTCGTATCTATCAGCGGGTTAGCGGGAGGGGGGGAAGGGCGTTGACCACACGTCCATTTAACTGAATGCCACCGTTCTTCCATCACCCGCATAAAACCCGACACCTCGAGTGTCCGTTCTTTCACAGGAGGCGGGGTCTTGACCTCTCCCACGGACTCACGTTGGAAATCAAACGACGGGAAAATTAATTTGAGTCAATATGTCGGAAATTACATTTTTAATATGTTTTTTACTTTTTTTTATATTTTTTTTCCACTACACAGTCGCTCTGGGTGGTTTTTTTCTATTGGCAAAACCGTCGCTCAAAGAGAGGCGAGTCGAACTGCAACTGTATAATGGCAAAGCGCCATTCATATTAATCCGAAAAATGTATCCATCAAAAAATTACAAAATAGTAATCTTTCCTAACAATTTCCTGAAATTTCAGAAATGCTAAATAATAACAATAAACAATAATAATAATAATAATAAATTTCATTACAATACATACAATAATAGTAATAATGTAATTTATAAGCGCCTTTCAAAACTGTCAAGGACACTTTACAGTCACAGGATAAGTGTTTCTGTGTGTGAGCAGCGGCAGCCACATCCGCCAGTGCTCACTCAACCTGGAAGTAATTCAAATAGATACATAGTAAGCTAGCTCGCTAGCTAATAGATACACATACATAAACATAATATAATAATCTTAATATAATAATACATAAAACTCACACTGCCCACATCAATACAAACATTTGATTTTTGGATGAAACACCCGATCTTTTCCGACAAATTTTAACCGAACAGCTAGCTGGTATTTTGGTTTATTTATACGCTCATTATCGCATTAAAAAATTCACGGAACTTCAACGTTTGAAGATGTCCCGAAATGGCAGCAAACTGAAAATGTAGTTGAGGTTTGGTCGGACGTCGTTAGCTTGCATTTGTCAAACACTACTATGGGATGTTACATGAATTGTTTGCCATATGGTGTTGGTGTATTCTTATTTTATTGTTTATTGCTTTTAAATGTGTAAAAAATGTGACACTTGACACTGTGCATTTAAAAATTTTGTACAAATCTTGATTTGTACTCGTGCTTGAATTATCGCCCTAAAAATAACACACACACAAATTTTAATATATTTGTAGTTTTAGGGGCTAAAATTACTCTTATGGTAAATTTTCACAGGAAGAAGTTACACCCTCACTTAAAGGACAACCGACACCTTGCGTCCATAATTTGTAAAATCACTTCAAATGACTTTCTGAGCGATTAGAAGGAAAACAACTTAAATAATGCGATTGTGAATCGTTGTGTGTTGCACCAAGACTACTATTTGATAGTAGTTGACACAAATTCCCAGGGGACAAATCAGCCCATTTCCAACTGAGCTTGTGCACCATCCTGGGCATTTTCTCGGCGCTACATTGGAGTCCAGATGGCTCGAAAGGATACGGAAGGACCTCTTTAATCGATTGCAAACATTTATGCTTTCCTCTTCAGAACTAATTGAATCATATTCATAACTGGATGAGTAAATAGAAAGCATTTTCTCCCAATCTGAACTGTCTGAAGCCATTGTTTTGATTCTGGAGCAAGGCAGTTTGTGAAGGAGTATCCTGGCGTGACGTCATGAACAAGGGGGCGGGACTTTCTGAATTTGCCCAGTTTTGAGCTCATTTTGTGGCAGTTTTGGGACACTTTAAGTCATTTTTTTTGGTGTTTTGCATTTCACTAAAAATATCAGCCTGCGTGTTTTGGGTATTTTAGACACAATAAAACGTTTTTTTGATGTCAGTTAGGAAACAAAAAATGGTCGGTTGTCCTTTAAGCTAGATTTCAAATATTGTAAACCAGCCGCCAGTGTCTAATGGTTTCACTTGTGCTATGCCGGGGTCACTTGTGCTTTACAGGGGTTTTAATTTATATCTGTTGGATCATTGTTGTCAGCGATGATTGAAAAAAAAATTGTGATTCTATTTGTCAATCGTGATCATGATGCCATTTTCACAATGCTATAATTTAGCTTTGTCTTCTCTTGAAGAAATAAATGCTGAACCCATCTTAGACCTGTGGGTTGTTTTGTGTACCGCCCCACCATCCTCCAATCTTTGGGATGGACTGATGTTGAGTCCTGGAGATATTTCAAGTGTTCACCTCCATTATGAAATCATTCTGGTCTTTGGGTTTTGGCCATTTTTATGTTCTTCAGGTCTGGTTGATGACTTATGGCAAATATGTCGGCTGCTCAGATGCATTATGAAGTGTCATGGAGAGCGATTCAACTGAATATATTGTAAGATTCAAAGAAAGGAGTCACGGGGGTGAGGCCTGGGGGGCAGGAAGTCTTGAGTTTCTGCAAGAAAACTCAGTGCATATAGAATGAGATTGCTAAAAGGCCAAAAGCGAAGTGAACCAGGGTGGCCCGTTCCTCAATCCATGGATTGGGTGACACCAGCGTGGGGTATCCGGTCCTTGGACCTTCATTGTGAAGGTCAGGCTTGATAGGTTCCCCAAAAGATGTATACGTATTCCTTGACCCGGATTGCATCGGGTATCCAGTTGAAAATAAGCCCCCCCCCCAATCTCCTCTGTTGGTTCTCAACGATAAATAGAAACGTTTTCGATTTCAGCCGGAAACCTGGGGGAGGTATCATCGCAAATGTCCCAAGATGTTGTTGAATTGAAGTGGCTGGGGGCAAGACTTTTTGAATTTGACTGTGATTCAGATATTTTTAGGCTAGCAGCGATGGCCTTGCAGGCCCTGACGGCCCACCACTGGTAAAATCAGACAAAATGCCTCGTTGAATAGTAACATTATCGCGATGCGTTTCCGAAACCACAAATCCCCAAGTCAAGAACTTCTCCATGACCGCCTTTCAACCGATGAGTCCATTTATGCCACGTCCTGAGCAGGGCTTCATAAAAGAAACCGTAGCTAAGGGAGCATCAGTGTGTCTTAATGGTAGCGGAGGTCCTGGCCTCATCCCTAGAGACTTTCTCACACATCTTGCTCTCCGCCCAATCCTGGTCTCCTGTTACACCCCACTGTCCTCCGGCAACAAAGCTTACGACTCAGTACCCTCAGAACCCCCTTTTCCCACAACCCATCAACTCATACCCACCTGAGATTTCATCCACTTACTATCAGGCGAGAATCTCCGGAGACTGCTTGTCTTGCGGAGTCAAAATTCAACCCATCTTGCGTTAGCGGCTAAGATGAAAAGAACATCTTCGTTTTCTGTGATGTTTACAGATGTGTCTGGTGTAACGTTTCTCTAAATGATTTGATACTAGTATGGGGAAATATAAAATTTTTGGACATAGATGATTTTCATAGGTCATACAATATTTGACATTTCCTAGCTTATACGCTAATGTCTCCCCATCCATAGTCCACATGTCCACCTCCCTTCACTCCTTCGCTTCCTAACATTCCTGCCCCTTCCCTCCGTCCCCCAACCCAGCCCACAACTCCTCCCCCTCTGATCCCGATTTAAATTGAAATCGGCCCTGCGTAGGTCGTCACTTGCGCAGTTTCGACACATGACCGAACCTCTTTCAGAGGATTCACGTTTGATTTGCGGAAGCTGAAAATCAGACGCCGTCGACTTGTCGGATGCTCGTCCGCTGAATGGGACTGTGCTGCGTAGAGGTTACCAAGGTCGGATGAGACAGGTGCTCCACGCCCATCTCGTCAAGGCAGGTAAGTGCCCTTTAAAAGCTTTCTGATTCTGATTTACCGGACTTCAAACTCTGTACAGCTTCAAATTGCATATTTGCAAACATATTGAACCTTGTATCACATTCATTCCGATTAATAAACCGTAGCCTCAGTATACTATAGATAGATGTTCAGTGAATTTTGGCATCATTCCTACACATTTTTTTTAAACTGACTGTTTTTGTACCTGGGCAAGACATGGTCGCCCTCTAAACCACACCACATTTCAAAGACTTTAACCTGAGTTTAGTTTTTGAGGCTAAAAAGGTTGCCCCTGATGCCTGAGAATACCCAGGCTCCCCGCTTTGGTTTATTGTCATGCAGGGACACCCAAACACAACCCATCTCCACGATGTTTATACCCACATTCTTCAAAGTTGAGAGTATATTTTTGCCGTTGGGCTCTGACCTCTGACCTGCAGGCCTTTTCCAATGCCACCTTTGAATCGTCCAAATATTCATCTGTAAGTCTCTGTTTGGTCTGCACAAAAGTAAAATAGTGTGCCGATGGGAGGCGGGGTTTGCCAAGCTGCTGCTGTACTGATCTGACCTTGGCAAGCCAAAGACATCCCTCCAATCCATTAGTACCCCCCACCGCTTCACCCCTCCTCAGTGGTAATTTGTAGTAAGGCGACCTTGTAGCAGTCGAGTTGGAGAGCAAGCCTGTAATCCACCGGCGTCTCCTCGCAAAGGGACCGTAAAGGCTAATGTGATCCTGACACATTGTCCCGCCACGCACAATGGCTTCTTTTCAGGTGTTCCTCAGGGAAGACCTGGGAGCCTCTGCTTTAAGAAGTAGTAGTAGCCTCATAAGGGCCAAAACATATTTTATGATTACATAGAATATGACTTGCTTCATAGCTTTCCATCCAATGTCTCTGATTCTGGATTCCTTCTAAATTCGTACATGTTTTTTGTAGGATGGTGACGCCAGACATTGCGGTCCTTCTGCTCTTAATCGTCAGCGTCGCCGCTCGCACGAGAAGTATGTAAAATCTGAACACCGCGCAACATGACGCAGATTCTTATGAGCCCCATCCATTTTTTTGTGTTTTGTGTTCCGTTATAGTTGCGAATCGTGATGTCTTATATCCGTTTGGCCCCGCCCACATGGATCTGGAGACCCCCAAGATGGATGATGGGAGTTCCCCTGAGATTCCTTTGCTTGTGCCTTTCATTTTTTTCACTACCCCTTACCGCACCATCTATGTAAGAAGTGACCACAAAATATAAAGCTAAATTAAGGAAGTCGATTTTAACCTTAAAAAAATCAGTTACCAACCTGCAAATTGTCTTCCCAGGTCAACAACAACGGCGTGATATCCTTCAGCGAGCATGTGAGTCAGTTCACGCCCGAGGCGTTCCCACTGAGCGACACCCGGTCCTTCATCTCCCCCTTTTGGGCTGATGTGCACAACGGGATCCGTGGAGACATCTACTACAGGGAAACTACCCTGCCGCAGATACTGGAAAGGGCGACGCATGACGTCCGCCGACATTTCAAGAACATCCCCGATTTCACGGCCACCTGGATTTTCATCGCCACGTGGCACCAGGTCACCTTCTACGGCGGAAGCCAGACTACCCCGGTAATGGCCTCCAAAACCTACATTCTACAATTGGGTTGACGAGAACTTGGGTTTCTATGATCCATTAGATGTTGGTCTCAATTTTGGGGACTGCAGAAACTGGGGTCTTAATGAAGTTAGAGAATGATTTACTGATACCAAAAGAAGACCTCACTGAGGTGTAGTACTGTCAAAGGTCCAGGAAATTTCGGGGTAAAGCACTGATCGGATTGCCCATTGTAACATTTTGAGACCCAAGTGCAATTTTGTTGCTTTTATTCGATTGCTTTGGTCTATTTCTCTGTTTTGGTAAAACTGTTTCACTCCTCTTGTTTGATTAAAAGGTGAACACATTCCAAACTGTGCTAATCTCAGATGGTGCCATGTCCTTCGCCTTGTTCAACTATGAGGAAATCACTTGGAGCACTGGCACGGCCAGTGGCGGAGATCCGTTAACCGGACTAGGTGGCACCACAGCTCAGGTATGCTTGATTTAATTTGAGGTTCTATCACCGTTGTAGAGTTCTGGTCCTATCATGGTGAAAGAACCTTGATGTCCGAACTTATGTCTGTCGGCGTCCAAAGTCTACCTCACTGTCCGTTTGCCCCTTTCCAGTCAGGTTTTAATAGCGGAGAAGTTGGCCACTTCCTGAACCTGCCAGGATCTCGAACCATCGATGTAGTGAACATTGAACAGACGACAAATGTGAACATTCCCGGACGCTGGATCTTCCGGGTCGACCCAGAGCTGATCGACCCGGCTAACGGCTGCGGCTACAATGGCAAGTTTGGCGTTCATTGTGACATTGTCATGATTTATTCCTAACATTCTATTCAGAGTCTGGTGGTCTTGTTTTTAAGATGTCTTCTAATGTACGTCCCACTCAGGTCGTTTTTACAGACGAGGGGAGGTCTTCTGGTTGTCAGACCGCTGTTCACGACGTTGCCGCTGCCTTGACGTGGACAACGAGGTGCTTTGCCAAGACGCTCAGTGTGGCCAACTGGAGACTTGCGAACAACAGGAGGGCACTTTCTACTGCCAACCCACCCGCACCAGTACCTGCGTGGTCTTCGGCGACCCACACTACCACACCTTCGACGGTCTACTCTACCACTTCCAAGGAACCTGTACCTACCTTCTTGCTCGGCCTTGCTGGGAAGCGGCTTGGTTGCCCTTCTTCAGCGTCCAGGCCCAAAACGAGGACCGTGGCGTGTCTGACGTCTCCTGGTTGCGAGATGTAACTGTGGAGGTGTACGGTCACCGGGTCACGTTGCTGAAAGGAACTTTAGGAACTGTTAAGGTGAGATCTGGTTTGGAAAATGAATCGAACTTAACTCCTCCTCCCGAGTCACCAAGCAATTGGTCTTCTAATGTTTTAGTTTGACCGTATCCCATGACTGAGATTCTTCTGATATTATGTCTTTAGGTGGACGGTTTGTTGAAGACTTTACCAGTTCTGCTTCAACTCAGTGCTGTTCGGATCTACCAGTCCGGATTGGCTGTTGCTTTAGAAACAGACTTTGGACTCTTGGTGACGTACGACGGGCAGCACTATGCCTCCATCTCCCTACCGAGCTCTTATTTCAACAACACGTGTGGTCTCTGTGGAAACTACAACGATGACCCAGACGATGACCCCGTCCTTCCCGATGGCACCCTGGCGGAAACGGTGGCCGAACTGGGCGGCGGCTGGCGAGCCGAGGGTGCTGATTGGCATTGCACGGACGGTTGCGTGGACAATTGCAGCATTTGCGACGCGCAAACGGAGGCCTTCTATTTCGGCACGGATTACTGCGGATTTATAAACAAGACGGACGGCCCATTCAGGGACTGCAGATCTGTGGTGGATCCAACCGCCTTTGTGTTCAGTTGTGTCTACGATATGTGTAGCAACAAGGACAACATCACTACCCTCTGCCAAGCCATCCAAGCCTATGCTCTGGCCTGTCAATCACTGGGCGTTTCCATCCGTCCTTGGAGGTCTCGCACTTTCTGTGGTGAGTTCGGCATTGGACACTGTCCACGTTTTTCAGTCGTTTGGAACCGCTTGGACGCATTTCCAAAAATTCTCAACACCACAACATTTCCGATTGACTACGTTTCTCCTCTGTCGTTGGATCGCAGCACTGACATGCCCGCCGTTCAGCCACTACGAAGTGTGCACCAGCGCCTGTCCAGCCTCCTGCTCGGACGTCACCGCACCCTTGTACTGCCCTCACCCTTGCACGGAGGGCTGCCAGTGCAACCAAGACTACGTCCTCAGCGGCAGCCTTTGCGTACAGCGGGACGACTGCGGCTGTGAGCACGACGGCCTCTATTACCCACTCAATGACACTTTTTGGACCGGCCCAGACGGTCGCGGAGGCGAATGTAGCCTCCGCTGCACCTGCACAACCACGGGTCATATCTCTTGCTTCAACGACTCTTGTAAGGAGGGCGAGGTGTGCACGGCGGAGGTGGGCACGCTGGGTTGCTACCCTCGACGAGAGGGGCTGTGTTCAATCGCTCAGAACGCTGTGACATCATCCTTTGACGGCGCCTTCCTGCTGTTCCCAGATGACAGCTCCTACTACCTGCTGAGGCTGTGTGGCGCTGTGCCAGCTAATGGTTCAAGGGTGGAGGTGAAGATAGGCAGACGGCTGGTCAACAAAGCCCTGCTTGGAAAAGACCGCTGGTAGTTACGGTTGCTAACCTGGAGGTTCAGCTGGGAGGGCTGGATTTAGAAACGGTGAAGGTGAGTTGTGGCGTTTCCCCAAGTCCATAGAGTGGATTTTTTGGGAGCTACAAAAAAACAATCACGTTTTCTGAACTGTACATTATTCTATTTGATATTTTATGATGAGGAAGAAATTAAATTGAAATTTAGCGAACTGTTCGTTGCCCCCAAAATAAACAAGTAAAAATCAATCAATGAACACATGAACAAATGAATAAATGAACAAGTAAACGATTGAATAAATAAATGATTGAATAAATGCATGACTAAATAAATAAATAAACAAATGCATACATTCATAAAAACACAAATACAAATATATAAATAAACTGATAAACAAATAAATATAAATCAAATACAACAAAATAAATAAGTAAATGAAGAAATAAACAGTTGAATAAAAAATAAATACATACATAAATAAATATGTGTTGATTATGGTTTTCCTGAAGTTCGTTTTAAAGGTACGGATTAATTTTTTTGTCCTGGAAAGAAATTGACAACCCCTGCTCTCAATTGTACTTCCCAGCCTAATGATCTGTTTTTGGCATCCCAGGTCAACGGTGAACCGATCACCCTCCCCTACGTCCATGCGACGCAGACCATAAAGGTCTACAGAGCGTCAGGCAATGCCACGGTGGTGGAATCTCGCCCCCATCTTCGCGTTCACTACACACAAAGCGGATCCGTCAACGTCTCACTCTCCACCGCGTTTTACAACGTCACGTGTGGCCTGTGCGGAGTCTTCAACGGCGATCCCACCGACGACTTCCGCCTCCCTAACGGACGCCTGGCCGAGTCATCCTCGCAGTTCTCGGACGGTTGGCGTTCCATCGCCGACGATATCAGCTGCAACGGCGATTGTGACGACTTGTACCGTACGTGCACGGACCTGCGCTTTTATCAGAGTCCCAGGATGTGCGGCAACATCAACGACCCTGGGAACGGTTCTTTCATGGCGTGTCACGGCGCCGTCAATCCGTCGCCGTTTTACCGGAACTGCTTGTACAACATGTGCGTGAAGGACGGCAACCACTCTGCGCTTTGTTCCTCATTGCAAGCTTACGCCGCCACCTGTCGGGATGCAAGGGTGGTCCTCACTTCTTGGAGGGTGGCCACCAACTGCCGTAAGTGGATCGAGTACCGTATTTTCCAGACTACGCGGCGCACCCAAAAGCCTTCATTTTCAAAAGATTACCCCCTGCCTTATATGCAAATGCGACAAACAACAAAAGAACAGTTACTTCTGTTTGACTGCTACAAAAAGTTAATTAGTGTTAAAAGTGAAGTCACGTGAATATTCAATTACGGTGTGCCTTACATATCGAAAACATGTCATTCATTGAAGATGCGCCTTATAATTCGGTGCACCTAATTGTCCGGAAAATATGGTATGAATTGTAAATGCATAACATTAGGAACGCGAAGGCTCATCTTTCTCCCTACCACGTCCCAGCCCTTCCCTGTCCGCCCAACAGCCATTTCAACGAGTGCGCCAGCGCCTGCCCCCGAACATGCGCCGGTCTGGGAGAACCAGAAGTAGCCTGCCCATTGCCGTGCGGCGAGGGCTGCCGCTGCATGGACGGCTTCGCCCTGCTGGACGGCCTCTGTGTATCGCACAGCGATTGCGGATGCGCCATCCCAGACGTCGACCGGCGTCTTCCCGCCAACCACACCTTCTGGACGGACCGGGACTGTCTGGAGCGTTGCTACTGCAACGCGTCGGACAATGGCGTGTACTGCTTTGCGGCACCTTGCCTCCCCGAGGAGTACTGCCAGGAGGACGATGGGTTTTACTACTGCAGGCCTCGGATCGAAGCGCTTTGCGTGGTGGCCGGTTACGGACACTACCTGCCGTTCGGTGGTGTCCCATTTGAGCTACAGAGCTCTTGTAGACTCATCTTGGTCACCACGCACTGTGGCGGCAAAGATAACGCAAACACGAATGGAACCTTACCTCGGTTTAAACTATCGGCTCTTAATGAGGACCGGAAAGTAGGCCAGGCGGTTTGGGTGAGAGGATTCGTCCTGGAAGTCTTTGACTTTGAGATCGAGGTGACCAGAAGTTACAAGAACACAGCCATGGTGAGTCCGTAGTGAAATAATTCGATTTCTATTGAACCGCAGTGGCTGTTTCAAAACTTTCAACCCAAGATTGACCCTTTGCTCTTAATTTGATTCAGGTGAACAAGGAACGCTTGTATCTTCCCGTGAGGCTCACCCCAGGGAAGGTTACCATTTTCACTTTGGGCACGCTGCTCGTCCTGGAGACGGACTTTGGTCTGAAGGTGGCCTTCGACTGGAACACCCTGCTTGTGGTGACTTTACCCCATCATTTCTACAAGACATCCTGCGGGCTCTGCGGGGGTTTTCCTTCACCACTGGCCTCCCGGAGTATCGATGACTGGGCCGCAACCTGGGCTGACAGGGACGCTTTCTGCCGGGTGGGCTGCGGCGACTTGTGTCCAAGGTGCGGCCTCGGGGATGAAACCACGCTAGGCGGTGGTGCGATTGCTTCAACCGATGACAATGATGATGACATGGATGATTCGACGGAACTCCGCCTCCGTTTGCGAGACGGTCTCTACGTCTTTGCGGAACCAGAGGCGGCGAGGTTGTGCGCCATAATGGCGGATCGACAGAGTGCCTTTGCACCCTGTCACGGCAAGGTGGCGCCGGAGTTCTTTTACCGAAGCTGCCTGCGGGACATCTGCTTAGATGGGGGCGCTCGGGAAACCATCTGTGGTTGGTTGCAGGCTTACGCCACCGCCTGTCAAACGCAAGGAGTACCCGCTACTGGCTGGCGACGCGTTGCGCCCTGTGGTGAGTGCTATCAAGAAAAATTCAATTTGTGTGTTCTACATACTTGGCCAATAAAGATTCTGATTCTTATTCTAAACGCCCAACCCTCCCAATTCCAGTCCAGAGGTGTCCGCCGAACAGCCATTACTCCATCTGCGTTCCGGCCTGCCCGCCCCAGTGCCCTCCCGCCCGTAGCCAGAGGGACTGCAGCCACGATTGCGTTGAGGGCTGCCATTGCGACCAGGGCTTTGTCCTCAACGGCAAAAGCTGCATCCTACCTCAAAACTGCGGTTGTTACAGTGACGGGAAGTACTACGAGGTCAGTGTGACACTCCCCCCCCCCCCTAGCCCCTCAGGTTGGATGATGGCATGTGCAGTTGACGTTGCATCAGTCAGTCAACTTGGATCGGCATTACTCTAAGTTGATGGGAACAGGAACGGATGATTAATCAAACCTGCTTGCATTCAGCATAGAATAGCCACAAAAAGCTAAATCCGTTACTCGCTTGACATTTTCGAGCAGAGTACAAAAACCAAACGGCGACTTTGAATCAGTTCTCTGATTTGGAATAATATGTTTTTCTGGCTTCTTTGTAGTCCAAACAGCTTTTCTGGAATGACGATTGCTCCAAACGTTGCCAGTGCATCGGCCGCGATCTGGTGCAATGCAACCCGCGGCGCTGCAAAGCGGATGAGGAGTGCGGCCTGCGCCACGGAGTGCGCGGTTGCTTCGCCCGACGTTCCCAGCAGTGTGTGGCGTCGGGCGGAGGCGTGTTCAAAACCTTCGACGGCGCCTCGTTGCGCCTACCTGCTTCTTGCTCCTTTGTACTGTCCACCAACTGCCACAAGCTGCCCGACCTGTCGTTCCAGCTCATCGCTAATTTCGATAAGTGGAGCGTGACCAACCTCACCGCCATTACACACGTCTACCTCTATATCAACGAGGAGAAGATCCTCGTGTCAGGCAATATGGTCAAGGTGGGTACTCGAGTGCCACGTTGGTGGATTCGCTTCTTACGATCGTCAATCCCGACGCAGGTGAACGGCACTCCGGTAACTGTGCCTTTCATGACCGGTCTGATGACACGGCTGTCGGCGTCGGAGGGCTTCATCGACATTGACTCCCCGCAGGACATCCGTGTGCGCTACAACCGCTTCAACACGCTGAGCGTTAGCATGGGTGCGCGACTTCAGGACAAGCTGTGCGGCCTTTGCGGCAATTTCAACGGTGACCCCGGGGATGACTACATCACCTCCACGGGGAGGCCGGCCGGTAGCGCTCTGGAGTTGGCCCACAGCTGGAAAACTAACGGCATTCAGGACAGGTGGGTGAGGATGCGCACAGGAGCTACAGGGACCGAAAATACTCAACGCTGAGTCCTCAGTTTTGTGATATAATTGGATGGTCTTGGATCAGGTGCAACGAGGTCCAGTACGAGGACTTGGCCCAGTCGTGCGACAACGCGGTCGTGTTGGCGCTTCAGCACGAAGACACATGCCTGAAGCTGACCGAGACTAAAGGGTTCTTCCAGCCCTGTCACGGTCTGCTGGACCCGCGACCCTTCTACCGTTCCTGCTACCTGGACGGCTGCTCCAACCGGCGCGGGGCCCAAGTGTGCAGCTCGCTGGCCGCTTACGCCGAGGCCTGCCGCTCCATGGGCGCCCTCACCACCGAGTGGATCGCTCAAGAGAATTGCTGTAAGTAGCCTTTACTGTATCTGCGCCTGTGCCTGTGCTTCCGTCTGTTTGGCTAACATTGCGCGTGCGACCATGTTTTTTAGCAGAATGGATCGAGGACCCATGCGCAACAGAAACCTGTACAGATTTCACCTGCAAGCTGGAGAATGGTGGCGACCTGTGCGGATGCCCCGAGTTGCCTCCCAACCATGAAGGTAAGGTTGTCCCTGTTGTTCGAAATCAGCTTAGCTTGCCTCCAGTACACCCGTTATCCTGTATAATATAAAATGGATGATAGTGTATCTTCTTGGTAGACAGTTTTTATGGTATTTTTATAAACAGTGATACCTTATGAACTTAATTGGTTCCCAGAAAGTGTGTGTAAGGTGAAAAGTGTGTATTTCAAACATTCATTTCCCATAGGAAACCATTAAAATGAGAATAATCTGTTCCCAGGTTTCCATAAAACATAATTTTCAACTAAATAAGCCTTAAAATTACACACGATATACCTTATTTTATGTATAATAATTGGTATTGTAATTAAAGAAATAAGTCGTTTTATTTACCTTTGTTATGGTCGTTGATGGCTTGATGAAATGGATAGCTTTTTGCATAAAGTGTCTCAAGGAGCTCTGGGTTTTACATCTTGGAAGTTGTGATATTGCAACAGCAACAGATGTAAGCAGACACACTAGCAACTTCATTAATAGCTGGTGAGTTTCTCACAGCCTGATGGTTGTCTATCAGGTGACGACGATATCATGGAAGCGGAGGTGACGTGCAAGCCCGCTGTGATGAAGGTGTCCATCTCCAAGTGCAAACTCTTCCAGCTGGGCTTCCAACGCGGCGACATACGCGTCAACGACCGACGATGCGCCGGCGTGGAGGAAGAGGACTACATCTCATTCCACATCAACAACACCAAAGGACACTGCGGCTCCATCGTGCAAGTCAGTCGGACCGCGGCAACAATGTGGACTGCCCAACGGTTCTTTTGTCTGTGTTGACTCGGATCTGTTTCGACAGTCGAACGGCACGCACATCACGTACAAAAACACAGTGTGGATCGAGAGCGTCAACAACACAGGCAACGTGGTCACTAGGGACAAAACCGTCAACGTTGAGTTCTCCTGCGCCTACGAACTGGATCTGAAGATCTCACTGGAGACTGTTCTCAAACCTATCCTCAGGTTAGCCAATTAGCTCGCGGGCATCAATGTCATACGTTTGGATTACATCCTTCTCTCTACTCCGCAGCGTGATCAACCTCACCTTGGCAACCCAAGCAGGCAACTTCATCACCAAGATGGCGTTGTACAAGAACGCCTCATACCGACAACCCTACAGGGAAGGCGAGGTGGTCCTCAGCACGAGGGACGTCCTCTATGTAGGCGTCTTCGTGGAGGGAGCTGACGGAAATCAGCTCATCCTGGTGGTCAATACGTGCTGGGCCACGCCGTCGCGCAACAGCAGTGACCGACTCCGCTATGTCATCATCGAGCGAGGGTGGGAAGAATAAGTTACTTTGGATTTTTTAATAATAATAATAATAATAATAATAATAATAATTAATCATGATTCGACAAGAAAAAAAGATCAAATTGTCATTTTCTCAACTTAGTGCTCAAGGTAACAAAGCAGCCCCAATTTTAATTTTAATTTTAATTTTAATTTTAATTTTAATTTTAATTTTAATTTTAATTTTAATTTTAATTTAAACCAATTTTAATTTAAATTTAAATTTAAATTTTTAATTTTAAATTTCAATCATGTTGAATCGTCATTTTTAAATCTTGAAATTGACATTTTTAAATAATGTTAAAAATGATTCGTAATGTAACATTTTTTAACATCAATCATTCATTTTCAATGCATTTTGATTGTATTCATTTTTATGCTTTAATGTTATGAGTTTTAAATATCTTAAATATATCTCAGTTTAGTGCCAACTCAGCCCCAATTTTAATTTTTAAATCTAAGTCATGTTGAATTGTCATTTTTGAATCTTGAAGTTAATTACATTTTTAAGTAATGTTGACAACGAATCAAACCTGTATTTAATAATATTAATATTAATAATAAATAACATTTTATATGCAATATATATATTTATATAGATTAAGTTAAGAGAATTTTTCCCTTGAAAAAAAAATTTCACCTTAATTATTTCTATATATGTATGTGTATGTGTATGTGTTTTTTTTTTTTTTTTTTTTATAAGAAAATTAAGGTGAAACCAGGAAAAAATATAGTCTGGTTCTACTAAGAAAATTAAGGTGAAAAATATTATTTAAAAGATAGAAATACTTAACTTTACCACAAGCTTTACAACAAGCCCATCCCGATCTTTTTGCCTTCCTTCTCAGATGCCCCAACGCCAAGGACAACACCATCGGCATGGCGGAAAACGGCGCCTCGCTCACCTGCCGCTTCCACCTTACCGTCTTCAAGTTCATCGGCGACTATAACCAGGTGCACCTGCACTGCGACGTTTCGCTGTGCGACGCCGAGAGGCACGCCTGCAAAGTGGTGAGGGGACCACCATCGCCTTCGAGCACTCGTAGTTAGCGCCATTTGTATCATGTTTTTTAAAAAAAAATGTGCAGAATTGTCCGCCCAAAAGGAGGATGTCGTCGAAAGATGGCTTACTCAAAGATCATATTCTCAGTGTTGGACCCATACGAAGACACGGTAAGCCACGTTATCTGGACATCTTTTCAGTGCAATATCTGCGTACATTGTGATGGTGAAATCGTTTCAGTGTCGGACTGGTGCGAGGATGACAACGGCGGCTGTGAGCAAATGTGCACCAGTAAGGCGATCGGTCCCGTGTGCAGCTGCGTCACAGGGATGTTGCAAGCTGACAGGAAGACATGTCGAAGTAAGTCGACTTCAAGGCTCCCTTGACATCATTCCATAATTGCATTCGTGACCATGTTTGGAACTCAAATCGATTTTCACCATTGAAATGTGCTTCGTGCAAAACTGAACAGTGCGGTAGTTGAGACTCCCGGGTTTCGTCACCCGATGTTAGGGTCATTTATTAATGAAGCAGGAACCAAAAGTAAGAACAAAAAGATTCTTTAATCTTTGGGACGGCACATAATGGAGAACAGAACGGCCTAGCTGTTTCGGAGAGCTTTTGTAAAGTGCGGCAGGATGTGACGTCATCCACCGGATATATAATCACACGGAGGTCCGAGAAAATAAAACCATGTGTAATAAAATAAAATGATGTTTAGCGTTTAACAGGATGTACTGTATATATGGTATGTATTTTATGTATGGTATCGTATGTATTCATTGTATTTAATTATTTATTTAGTAATGAATGTATTTATTTTTCTATTAATCTATTTTTTAATTAATTTATTTATTCATTCGTTCATTCATTTACTTATATATGTATTTATTATGTATTTATTTGTTTATTTTTTTGTCTATTTTTTATTTGTTTATTTATTTGTCTATTTATTTGTTTGTTTATTCATTTATTTATTTTATATTAGGTTATTAATGTATTTGTTTATTTGTTCATTTATTTATTTAGTTATTTGTTTATTCATGTATTTATTTATTTATTTATTTATTTATTTATTTATTTATTCATGTATTTATTCATTTATTTACTTGGTTACTTATTTACTCGTTTATTTGTTTACTTGTTTACTGGTTTACTTATTTACTGGTTTACTTGTTTACGTATTTACATATTTACATATTTACGTATATTTACTTGTTTACTTTCATTTATTTAGTTAGTTATTTGTGTGTTTATTTATTCATTCATTCATTTATTTACCTGTTTACTATTTTATTTATTTACTTTGTTACTTGTTTACTTTTTTACTTATGTACGTATTTACATGTTTACTCATTGACTCATTTACTTATTTACTCATTTACTCCTTTACTCATATACTTATTTATGTATTTATTTTTTACTTACTTATTTATTTACTTATTTACTTACATATTTATTTTTTTATTTACTTATTTACTTACTGTCCTAGCACCAAGTTCCAGCTGCAGACCCGCACCTGCTCAACCCCTCCTGAGCGCCACCGTTTCCGTGCTCCTCCTTCTCCTTTGCTGACGCCCAATCGTCCAAAAACACCCATCGGTTTGATTCTTGACTTCCACCTTCTTCTGTCCTGCGTTGTTTCTAGGGGTCGTCGTTCTCGATGTCCCTATGTGCGTTTTCTGTCAGCATCACTAGGTGGTGCTGTACAACGAACATTTTAGTCTTCAAATGTTCTCCAAGCCAGGCCTGGGGTGAACCTCTCGCGGCAAAGGTAGGCTTTACAAGTTCTCATTTTCAGGGAAAAAAACTTCAGTTTACATCAAAACATGTTTTTAAAAAAGGAAGAAAAATTTAAAGAATTTATGAAGTGGGAAAAGACGTTATTGTACGACAAAAAAATTACAATTCTGTGCGCATGAAGTCATCAAAATTCCAAGCTTGCATTAAAAAAAAGGTTCCCCTGCCCCGATTCATCGAAAGTTTGTACAGACGTCAATCGAGTAACACGGCGGTGTACCTCAGGAAATTTTCCTCATGCGTGACGTTGACAGTGTTGTCTAAATACGATACGTGACGACGTCTGGTCTGCTTTTATTTTTGTGTTTGTTTTGTTTTGTTTTGTTCTTTTCAATGACCGGGACGGGGTGGTTTGTTTTCATTTTGAAAGGTGACATACTTTTACTGAGAAATGATCACCGCCTCAGTGTGAGAGGCGAAAAAAATGTCCTTGATTTAAATTCAGGTGTTAGAAGAATTTTCGTTTGAATACAAATAAATTATTTTAACTCATTCACTGCCAGACGAAAAATATACCCACTCCAGTGCCAGTGTTTTTTACATTTTCACTCAAATTGCAGGACCCACAGAATATTGTGTTTTAGGATGACATAAACATTCAATTCAGCGTAAAAAAAAACATTATACTGTCTTCTTTTGACAGAAAAAAGTTAATTCCTAAGTTATATGGGGTTGGAGTTATCTGAGCGTGAAATGGGGGTGGCTGTACAAAATACAATACATACATATTAATAATAATACATTTGATTTATAAGTGTCTTTCAAAACTCTCAAGGTCACTTTACAGTTATAGGATAATTTTTTTTTCTATGGGTGAGCAGTGGCAGCCACACGCGCCAGCGTTCACTCAACCCGGAAGTAACTCAAATACAATAGTAAGACAAATAGATAGAAAGCTAGCTAGCAAGCCAATAGATAGCTAACAGCTAGCCAGCTAGATAGCTAGCCAGTCAGCCAGATAGCTATTTTGCGGTGTTTATATAGCGCTTTAACAATAGCTGATGCTGTAACAAAACGCTAACATGGACAAAATGGAAATGCTGCCCCCACGTGGAAGGGAAAAAACATTGCCAGAGGTCTGACCAGCACTTTATCGGCACCCTCTGCAAGAAAAACCAAAACCTGAACAAATTCGGCATCATATTTTCAATTCTCGAATAAATTCGGAAATGGCAACCAATGAGTTAAAGATATTTTGACTATTCTCATGACGTTTTCCGCAAAAATTCTTTCTCAAGCTTTTATTCGTTTTCACATTAACAGCGCGATAGTTCAACTTTAATTTGACATCCTGATGTTGTTCCTTCATTTTATTTTATTTTTTTGATTTTTTTTGTCTTGTTATAACCCACGATATTTTGTGACCGTTTGGGGGTTAACATTTTTACATCAAAAGCGTTGTTGTAATTTTCTTCATATTTTTATCAAAATTTACTAAAAAGTTTTTACGCTTAGAATATTTCGTCTTTAATCTAATAGCAATGCTACTGACTTTGTTCTCAATTTTTTGGGTAATATTTTGACTTATTTTATTTTTATGCATGTTGATGACTCTACCGATTACGTTTTTTTTAATAATCCCATTTATGTACATTTGTGTCGAAGCAACAAAAGAAATATTACATGTGACTTTTAAATAAAAAGTTATCGTTCATCCATGCGAACGACTTTTCTGTCTTAAAAATAATATTAATTTCATTTTAATCGCCTTTCAAAGCTCTCAGACACTTTACAGTCACAGACAAGCATAGGTACTATAATAAATAAAATACAATCACAAAATAGAATACAATAAATAAAATACAATTATAAATAGAAACAAGAGAAAGAGCTACATCAGAAATACAATTTTAAATACTTGACCCACCAAACTCATCCGGCCTAGAAAACGTAGACAAGCTGTGACTGATGAGTAAAAATGCCTTTCCCAATTCTTTTGTCTGAAAATAAACAGAAATAAAACAAACATACCTGTTGAGTCGCGTCGTCATCTCAGCAAAGCCTCTTATATAAGTTGAGAGGATTTCCTCTTAAGCCAGTTGGCCAGCGATGGCACAAACCGGCACATGTTGTGATTATTTTTATGATTATGCTTATTTTTTTAAGGGTGATATTGTTTGAAAAAAAATCCCAAATCTAGAAATTTTTTTGGGGGGGAAACATTGGATTTTTTTTTTTAAACATGTCAAAATCAGTGGCAGGCCATGCATGTCACTCGTAGGCCTTCAGTAGTGCTATGTCTGAATCACTCCACAGCTGCGAGTGTGGTGTGATAACACAACAGGTCCACTAGATGGTGCCGTTAGCCAGGAAATAACTTGTGACTTGAAGAAACTTACGATATACTGTCATTAAACTGTTAAAATTTTTACTATGAATGTGTGGATTCATGATAAGCTCATAAAATTGCAATCTTATTTGCTATTTTTGCTAGCTTCGGAGCTGTACGACCTTAATGACGTCTCGAAAAGCCCATTTTGAAAATGCCGTTAAAGCGACAGTTTCATCTCCATTTATTTTTATGCTCCAGGGCCTGCAGATCTGATTGTGAAGGCGTCTAGGTAAATTTCTAGAAACTGGTAGCAAATGATAGCTGAACTGTGATTGGTTAAATGCTTAAATATGAAAACAAACATCTGATAGCAGCACAACAGGGGAAAATCAATGAAAGGAAGCTGAAAGACAATTGGAATTATTTAATAAAAATTATTGGACAATATATAATTCACATTGGTCTGTTATTCAGATATATTTAGGACAGCAGAGAAGGCCTTGCAAGCCCTGACGGCCCACCACTGGTCAAAATTAAACCCCAGAAAAACGTCATGTTTGATATTTCCAATACATATTTCTAACACTTTATTTTCATCTTCAAAATTCATCAAAATAGTTACATGTTTTTTCCAGATAAGGTTAAAATTTTATTTTTTCATTTTTTTCAAAAGTTGTTGAGGTGATTTAATTAAAAGTATGAATTATTTTGCGTTGTTTTTTTTTAATTCTCAACCACCAAATGCCAATGACAGTTAATATCCGACTTACAACCGAGTTCCGTTCCGACCAAACGGTCGTAAGTCAAAATGGTCGTAAGTCGAAATCCATTCAAAATGTTGAATAGAGACTCGGAGGCTAAATGACTCGCAAACTCCCCCTCTTAGAATGTTCAAAATAGGGTCTGGAGGTTGTGGTCGTAAGTCGAGTCGGTCATAAGTCGGATGTTACCTGTATACACGGTTGCTGGATTTGCCTTGGAAAACAAAACGTTATCGCGCCAACAGTGCATTCAAGGAGTGACCTTTGTTGGTCATTCTTGAGCTGGTTATGTATCCCTGCTTACATAACATTAGCGGGTGTGTGTTAAGGAATGGCTTTCGCTTCACGGATTTTCGCTGTGTGAACACTTGTTTTCTCATATTACTACAGATTCATAATTTATTAAACTTTTCTAAAGTTACTATCATGTGAAACTTATACCCCCAAAACTTTATCAAATATCTGAAATAAACAATTACATGGATTGGATTGGATTGGATGTACCTTTATTCGCCTCGCGGTGGAGAAATTAACAGTGATTGTAAAAGAGAAAAAAAATCAAGATAAAATTTAATCTGAAATATGTTTCAGAATTAAAACATTGCTGGCAAACAAACAAAAACAATAAATGCAATCTAAGCTGTTATGACATCCATCATATACAGTACTGTACTGCACATTGTTATGTAAGAGTAACCACTGAGATTTATGGTAGTTAATTTTATGACACCCCCCCCCCCACCTCCGATTTGTATTCCAAAGCAGTTCTAATAAACAAATGTTGCTGTCCAACAAGAAGTTTGTCATGTATTTGCAACATTTGTGTTTCGACAATTATTAAAATGGAGCACAAGCATTCTTTATCAGAATCAGAAAACCTTTATTCGTCCCACAATGGGGACATTTGCAGTCCACAGAAGCAATTTGAAAGGGAATGGGGGCGGTGAAAGCGTAGAAAAACAAGTTCTTCTAAGCATAGTAAAATAATGTCAATTCTATACTGTAAATGTGTAAAACCCTTTCATAAAAAAACTGTACACAGTGCAAGTATCAAGAAAGGCATATTGATATATGTAGCTGTATTGCATCAACCCATATTTACAATACAAGTGTCCAGTTTTTCATATTTTTTTATTTTCACAGATTAAAAAATAATAGTGTCATTAAAAAAATCACCACATTAATCTGCATGAATATTGGAATGACAATTTTGCATACTCTCTTTGTGTTTTTTTTATTTTCTTGTTCAAACTGTTTCACCTTTTCATTTGTTTGTAGCTATGTTGAATGTTGAAAGAAAATAAAGACATCAAAGCCGTCTTTGATGTTGTCTTGTACGTTTGGCTCGAGTTGTTTTTTTATTCCCCCCCAACACAAATTATGGAGACGTACTATAGATAAATCATACCATTTTAAAATATAGGCCGAGAAAAAAACATTAAAAGACAGTTTAGGTTTCCTGTGGTCTCCGAAGGCATCACCGCGTTGTTTCTCAGTTCGGAAGAAGAAGGGGAGGAGCAAGAGGCGTTCGCGTTCACGGTAAAAACCACGCACGCGCCAGATAATAGGCGGTTAATTCTCAAATCGGCGGGTGGGCACTTTGCACAACAATCCTTCCAAGTCACCCTCTTCACTCCACTGGACTCTTTTTCGTCGTTGACGCGCCCCTAAATTGCTTTTCAGTTTCCCCACCTTGCTTTTTTGAGGTGTTACAGCGGCGTCCACCATGCCATCCCCTCGATACTCGTACACGTTAACGGCCCCGGAGGAACCGGCCGCCGCTTTGCCGGCATCTAAGTCCAACGTGCGGCGTTTGGCTCCGACCTTGTCCCGTTCCAAGTTGATGTCCGCCTTCATGGGACTCATCATCAACCAGGCGAAGGTGAGTGATTATGGACGTTTATTTGGTTAGCATTTCCATTCGAAAAGCTTCAATTTGTTTGTGCGTTATTGGTGTTTTGTTTTCTTTTTCCCCCCAATAATATTACCGACATGATGTCGTGACACGAAGGCCGTTAATTTTGCCACCTCTCTGTAGCCAAGTGCTTATTTAACGTATTATTTATATTATTTATTTAACATTTTATTCAACCGTACTTTTATCTAAAAAACTAATCCAGTGTCAATTTGATTGTGCATTATTGGTGTTTTGTTTTATTATTTTATACGATTATCGACATGATGTCCTTACACGAAGGCCGTTAATTTGTGGAGGCAAGTGTTTATTTAACGTATGCATTTTATTTAATCGTACCTTTTATTTAAAAAAAATCATTCAGCGTCAACTTTTCATTTCACAAAGTTAAATTTGAAACTCAAGATGAATTGCACCCTAACTCCCTTATCTTTGAACTTGATCACGTGCTGTAGACGTACACTCAAAATGTCATTTCTACACTAAGTTACGATTTTTTTTGTATTAAACTTTATGGGTTTACACTGAATTTAAATTCGATGTGTAGTTTTCTCAAATAGATATGTTCGCCGGTTTTCAAATGATAAACAAAGTTAGCCTTAGCTTAGTTAGCCTTATGTTAGCTCTTTCTAACCCGCTAAAGATTTGCAGTTATTATTCTTCGACAACTCATCGTTTCTCAAATTAATTGTAACAGTTTTTTTTAAGTTTTATGGGTTTAAACAGAATTTAAATTGGATGTGAAGTTTTCTCAGACAAGTAGTTACAAATAAAACAACTCTGTCCACCGGTTTGCAAATGTTAAACGAAGTTAGCCTGAGCTTAGTTAGCCTTAGCTTAGCTTACCTCTTGCTAACCCGCTAAAGATTTGCAGTTATTATTCTTTGAGAACTAATCGTTTCTCAAATTAATTGTAATGGTTTTTTTAGAATTGACCGAGGAAAGTTTAAGATTGGGGATTTAACTGAAATCAACTCAGAATGACTGGTAATTTAAAAGCTTTATTTTCCATTACTGTTCAATTTTCACTTGATTATTTTAACCCAGTCCTTACCAAATAGCCATGACCTTCATGCCCTCTCTTTCCCTATGAGCAGAAGCAGAGTCCACAAGGCTTGGTGGGACTGAAGAACCTGGGAAACACAGTAAGTGTCCCGCAAAGTACCCCCAACCCTCCAGAAAGAGTGTCATTTATCTCATGTTTGTTTTTCTGTGTATGTTTGTAGTGTTTCATGAACACCATCCTCCAGTGTTTGAGTAACACTCCCGATTTGAGGGACTACTGCCTGAGAAATGTCCATCAAACAGACCTGAACAACAACAGCAATAAGACCAATTCGGCCCTTGTCGAAGGTAACATGTTGAATTTAGTTCTTGGCTTTATGTGAGCTCTATTAGGAGAACCGCAGGGATTACAGTGAGGTCCCTTGTCATTCATTGTCATTCAAAAACACGATGTTGTTTTTCCAGATTACTGTCATTGAGTTAAGGCGTCCCCCAAGGATCACAGTCAAATGTCATTCACCGTCGCCTATCATAGAAAAACATCCCAGCGTTATCAAAGAGCGTTAGCTAAGTAGGTCCTTGTTTCCTGTACAGTGAGAAAGATAAGATTTTCTTGCGATCCCTCGGTCTTATCTATATTCAGCATGGCGTTATGTCAAGCAAGCATATATGATGTTTGTTGCATAAGACCGTTGAGTCATTTTTTTAGTACGTCCAAGTATAGTAGGTCAGGTTGAGTTTGTGTTCCTGTCTTTGAGATACAGGAGATTAGACGGCCTTTGATCTGAACTATTGGAAGTGTTGTTGTTCGTCATTGAAAGCAAACATGGCTTTTGTCAAGCTTTGATCTTTTTTTTTCTTCTTTTCATTAGAGTTTGCCAAGCTGACTCAGAGCTTGTGGACATCGGTCAACAATGACACCTTCATCCCTTTGGATTTCCACAGCCAGGTGCAAATTTGCGCTCCCAAATTCGCCGGTTGCAAGTAAGTCACGTCCTCGCTGCAATATACATTCAATGATACCTCCGTTTACGAACGCTTTAGCTAACAAACTTCACTTTACAATCATTAAATTCGCAACAATATAATCTTGGCATACAAAGTAGTTTTCCTGAAAAACATGGAGCGCCACGGCAGCTGGCGGACTAGTTTTCAGCGCATGAACACCAAACCACACGACCGAACAGCACCATGGTACTGGGGCACTCGTTTTCCACACCCTCTTTGAGTGCAAAGGTGGTTTGTTATCAAGTGAAGTACTTTTGCTATTATGGGACTGAAAAAGACCCCATCACAGGCTAGAGTTCAGCCGAAGAGGACACAAAACAAAATTACGGTCGAGCAGAAGAAGGAGATCATCGAGAAACACGAACGAAATGTGCGTTTGTGTGACTTAGCGTCCCAGTACCAGTATGCTAAGTTGACCATTGCTACGTGTGGCTAAGGGTGTTTCTGTGGTGTCTAAGCAAAGGTCTCAGGCAATAGAAGAGGTTGAAAAACTTCTGTTGATTTGGATTAACGAAAAAGCAGCTAGCAGGGGACAGTGTGTAAGGGTATTATCACAGAGAAAGCAAGGCAACTTCACTTGGATATCAAGACACAACTACATCAAAGACCATCACAAAGGTAAATAAAATGACTTTATTATACAGTACAGTTTATTTCTTTCATCATACTACAACAGCAACTGACTTAATATGCATAAAATAAGGTCTATTTTGTGTAGTTTTAAGGCTTATTTAGGAGAATTTTAGATTTTAGGGGACCTGGAAATGGATTGTTCTCATTTTGAATGGTTTCCTATGGGAAATTAATGTTTGGAAGACACACTTTTCGCCTTACACACACTTTCTGGGAACCAATTAAGTTCGTAAACTGAAGTATCACTGTGTTTTTGTCTTCACTTTTTCGCATCCTGGAGTCAACCGGTTGACCCCCCTCACCTGTCCCGTTCTTCATCTTATACAGTCAACAGGACGCTCAGGAGTTTCTCCGTTTCCTACTGGACGCCCTCCACAACGAGGTGAACCGAGCGACGGCGTCCCCCAGGGCGTCCGTCGAGGACTTTGACCACCTCTCGTAAGTCTTTAGCTTCATGGACGCCGGGTCACTTCTGCTCCCAATAAGTCACTCAGTGACCGTAAAGTCACAAGAGAATTTTTTACAAGCGCATTCTTGAATGTCAACCATCTTAAAAATGACCTGCTTCTACAGCATTTTTTTTTTATTCACTCATAAAAAAACGCCCACGGGAATACTCAATCCAGGACAGCATGCTGACCTAGTAATAGTTTTGTCTGCCGCATGTGTATGTGTTTTCCCGGTTGAAATCTCAGTTTAGGATTTTTTTTTTGTATTTTTATTTAAGATTTTCACGGCCATTTTGTTGCCTGCTACACAGGACTGACGGAAAGCATTTTTGACTTTGACTTTTGATTTTGTTTCGTTCTGATAACTACGTGAGGTTACATGTCGATAATCTCATGGTCACGTTTTAAAGTCAGCTTTATTGTTAAATATGCTAATGTGCATGACATACAGCACAGATGAAATTAATGTCCTCTCGGACCCAGGGTGCAATGTGGCTAATAATGTGGTCTTGCAGAAAAAAAAAACTAGAACAAAAATAAGAGTTTAGTACAGCGTGTAGCGTGTACTCAGAGTTCGGTTAGTGTGGCAGTGGGAAGGGGCAGGGGAGGCGGGGCTGGGAGGGAGTTGAGTCTCCTGACTGCCTGGTGGCAGAAACTGTCCCTGAGCCTGCTGGTCTTGGCTCGGAGACTCCGCAGTCTCCTACCCAATGGCAGCAGGCTGAAGAGGCTGTGGGGTGGGTGGGTTTCGCCAGCGATCCTGATGGCTCTGCGGGTGACATTTTGTTTCAGAATGAATAAAAACAAGTGTGGAAAAGGAAGTTTAACGGCTATTTTTGTTTTCTTTGTAGCGATGACGACAAAGCCAAACGGATGTGGAGTGTCTATCTGCAGCGGGATGACAGCAAAGTCATTGGTGAGTGTTTGTTTGGCGATGGCTTTGCGCCTATCTCAACTTAAAAATTAATAATAATAATAATAATAAATTTAATATACAAGCGCCTTTCAAAGCATCTTTAACTCATTCACTGCCATTCCTGAATTGATTCAGGAATTGAAAAGCATGACGTGGAGCGCCATTCCCTGAATTTGTCCGATAAAGCGCCGGTCAGACCTCTGGCAATGTGTTTCCACTTCCACTAGTGGGCAGCATTTGCCTTTTGTCCATGTTAATAATAATACATTTCATTTATAAGCGCCTTCCAAAACTCAAGGTCACTTTACAGTCACAGGATAAGTTTTTCTGTGGGTGAGCGGGAGCCACACATGCCAGCGTTCACTCAACCCAGAAGTAACTCAAATGGATAGAAGGCTAACTAGCTAATAGATAGCTGCTGCTACTACGACTAATAATAACACTTTGTATTTATAAGCACAGTTCAAAACTGTCAAGGACATAGCTAATAGGTAACTAGCTAGCTAGATAGCTAATAGCTAGCTAGCTTTGCATTAAACTACTTAGCACATTCAACTAGCCAGCTACTAGATAGCTACTAGTAATAATTAATTGTATTTATAAGCGCCGATCAAAACTCTCAAGGACATAGCTAATAGCTAGCGCTTTGTTACACCTTCAGCTGTCTTTAAAGCGCTATATCGATATGTATTGTATTTTGTACATCCGCCCCCATTTCATGCTCAGATAACTACAGACCCATATAACTTAGGAATTACAGTAAAGTCTCGTTATATCGATATCGGATATATCGATAGTCCCGGTTATATCGATACTATTTCTATGCACGCACGGAGAAAATTACATGCAAACAGGGTCGGATATATCGATAGTCCCGGTTATATCGATATTTTTCGGACTCCCTTGAATATCGATATAACGAGACTTTACTGTAACTCTTTTTTTGATGAAAAGAAGAGAGTATGAGGTTTCTTACTCTGAATTGAATGTCAAAAAGTCAATATTCTGTGGGTCCTGCAATTTGAGTGACAATGACAAAAACCCTGGCACTGCAGTGGACACATTTTTGCACATCATCTGGGAGTGAATGAGTTAAGATGGGGAAAATGTCTGTTGTAGATCTCTTCGCCGGTCAGCTGAAAAGCACCCTGACCTGCACCGTGTGCGGTTTCCGCTCCGACGTCTTCGAGCCTTTCTGGGATCTGTCCATCCCGATCGCACCGGTCAGAACCGCCCCCTGCCACTCTTGGATAAGCTCGCCCGTCGCCGTTGTGTTGTGTTGTCTCACTGGCGTTACATCCGCAGATCATCTCCGGCGAGGTGACTCTAAAAGATTGCCTGAGGGCCTTCACCGAGGAGGATGTGTTGGACGGAGATGAAAGACCGGTAAGACCCCGGCATCTTTTTTAAAATTTATTTAGTTAGTTATTTTTTGTGTTGTTATGACGGAAAAAATGGCCTCACTGCTTTGTTATGTTTCTCCCGCGCAGACTTGCTACAGATGCAAAACCAGACAGAAATGCACCAAACGATTCAGCATTCAAAAGTTCCCTCAGATTCTTGTGCTTCGTATCCTTCAAAAGAAAATACCTTATTTTTATATGTTGCACCGGAGTATAAGGCGCACCCCCAATGAATGAAAAAAGTTTTCCAAATATATGAAAGTTTTCAAATGTGAGGCACACCACATTATAAGGTGGCTCAACATTACTTTACATATGAGGCGCACCTATGTATAAGGCGCAGGGTCATCTTTTCAAAGAAATCAAGGCTTTTGGTTGCGCCTTATACAGGTAACATCCAACTTACGACCACCCGTACTTACGACCTCCACACTCTATTTTTAATATTTTAAGAGGAGGAGTTTTTGAGTCATTTAGCCTCCGAGTCTCTATTCGACATTTTGAATGGCTTTCGACTTACGACCATTTTTACTTACGACCGTTTGGTCGGAACGGAACTCGGGCGTAAGTCGGATGTTACCTGCATACCGGAAAATACAGTAACCAAAAACAACCCGCCTGATATCTTGGCATGAAGAAACCTCTCTGTTCAAGTAAGTTGAGGAGCTTCATTTCAACAAACGCTTATTATCAACCTCCTTGACTCGCCACCCCACTTCAAGACCTGAAGCGTTTCTCAGAGTCCAACATCCGAGCTAGCAAACTGTCCACGTACGTCAATTTCCCCCTCAAAGACCTGGACCTCAGGGAATTCGCCTCAGAAGACGGCGGTAAGTCCCACGACATCCCGCAGAACTTTCCTGCTGCTTACTGTTACTTGATTGTTCGTATCGTCCCTTACAGAACGCGCCAATTACAACCTTTACGCCGTTTCCAACCACTCTGGCAACACGGTTGGCGGCCATTACACGGCTTATTGCAAGAACGCAACTGTGGGCGAGTGGTACAGTTTCAACGACTGCAGGTTGGTCTTTCGTTAAAGTCCTTTGGCCCAAACTATAGGACATTTACATACATACAAGACAGTGATACCTCGGTTTACGAACGCCTTGGCTTATGAACTTTTCGGTTTATGAAAATTTTACCTTGGCATACGAACTTTTTTCGAACAGCTGCCTCAATGAATGATGAGTTGTTCACGAACGAGCCCGTTCTTCTAACAACAAAATGGCAACCGGCTGTTTTTGTCCTCTATTTCCCGCCTCCAGTCTTTGGTTAAAGCCACGTGATTGGTCAAGAACACAGCAGTGGTGGTTTAAACATTAAAGAGACAGGCAGACAACAGTGAGAGTTTCAACTTTGATAGTTCAAAGGCAGAGTGTAGACTGCAAGGTTAAGATATCCCATCAATAAGGCTCCACAAACAACCCGCACAAGCCATCTGTACACTTGATGCAAAAAGTTATCAACCCAGCTAAACAGAACACAATTGATGAAGAACTAGATACAATTATCACAGAGAAAGCACCTACATGGGATCATTCCTCAAGATGTTGAAAGAAGAAGGCTTGTCAAGTGTTTAATGCTGAGGAAACCGGCACCTCCATTCCATCAAGCCATCACAAAGGTAAATAAAACGACTTTATTATATAGTACCGTTTATTTCTTGAATTATAATACCAATGTGCTAACATTTACTATATATATACAATAAGGTATATCTTGTGTAGTTTTAAGCATTAGAAAATTAGAAAGTAGAAAATTGTTTTATGGGGACCTGGGAACCGATTATTCTCATTTTAATGGTTTCTTATGGGAAATTAATGCTTGGGATACACACTTTTCGCCTTACACACTATGTCTGGGAACCAATTAAGTTCGTAAGCCAAGGTATCACTGTCCCATCAAAATTGTAGCATTTTTAACCACAGCGTTGTGTGTGTGTGTGTATGTGTAGGGTGAGCCACATGTCCTGTAGCCAAGTGCGTAGCAGCAACGCTTACATCCTCTTCTACGAGCTGGGCAAAAATCTGATCTTTCACCTTTAGGTGACGTCACGTTACAAAAAAAGAAAAGTAACCCAGGAAAAGAGACGTGAAGGGTTCACCGTTGGGTGTTAGCGCCATCTTGTGGCTCAAACTGTGACAAACGTGTCATGGATGAACTGAAATCCGTAAACTGGGTTGTTTTTTTGAGGAGTATTTTTTTTCTATGCACTTTATAAACATGGACGACATCGACATTTGGAGAGTTAAAAAAAAGGTGTCAAACTTGACTAGTATTTTGTAATTTGTTTCCAGTTCTTTGTAAAGCCAATAACGGTGTAACAGGAAAAGAAAAAAAAACAGGTGCTGAATTTGTATATTGTGTTTGTTTGTATTAAGCATTAAAGTTCATTGCAAAATTACCTGGCTTCGCTTTTCATTGTTGAGAAAAAGGTGCTTGAATCTTAATTATGGAAAAATAACATTACTTCATCATCACAGATTTTAAGCGTTTTTTTCATGGTTATGTTGCAAGAAATTGATTTGACTTGTCCACAAAAAATATCCTGTCCATTTTTTTTTCATATCTTCTACTGAATGTTTTTGTCATGAAATAAGATTAGCAGTGATTATATAGAAAAAATAACCGAGAAAAAAACGTCTTCTTTTGTAGTTTTTGAAATCACATATTTATTAAATGAATATTTATATCGATGTGTATATGTATTTATTGATAGTTGTAACTTGAGTGCGCCGAGAACGAGACAACAGGAACAAGCTAGAAGACGCATCCAGGTGCGATTTTACATAATAAAATTGTGAAAGTGTATCGATGTTAGATATTTTTTAATAGCTACGTTTTCGGCTCGAGTACGCCTACAAAAAACGAAACCGGGATGTGTGAACGCACTTGAACTTCAATTAATTTCTGTATTTCCATCCCAATAGGAAAACGCACCAGGACCAACGAAGTGGGAACAAGTCGACACTCACTGGTACGAATTTTCAAGTGTATTCATATTCCGCATCGACACCATATGGGCTTTGGCATGGCGAACAAGTTTTTTTTTTTTTTTGTCACATAGCGACCGAAGTGAAGCTGTGTTTACACACACGGACTAATGGCCTTGCTGACCATAAAATCCAGAAGGACTTGATGCGGTGTAAAGTCCATTTCTGACACAGGTGATTGAAGCTGTGAGCACTGTCCCCTTTCGCTGTCTACTTTACCACGTCGAATATGTTTATTTTCCCCAAACTCGCGGTTTAGTTTACAGCTAAAATGTATAAAGTATGTATTCATCGTTTTACCAACACACAACCATGAAAAATTATCGGTGTAGTACTACTAATAAAGCCATTGTAGGGAATAATTAGTTCCGGTTACTGAGGCTAGCTTGTTACATAGTAGCTGGTTAGCAATTAGCCGGTTAGTGAAGCTAAAATATATCGATCTGAATTTGTGTAAAAAAAAATCCCTACCATCTTATCAGTTCAAACACAGAGCAAAATAATAATAACGATAGTAGTAGTAGTAGTAGTAGTAGTAGTAATAATAATAGTCGTAGTAGTAGTAGTAGTAATAATAATAGTCGTAGTAGTAGTAGTAGTAATAATAGTAATATAATAATAATACTTTCATTTCTTTCATAACTTTGCTGCTGTGAAATGTAAATTTCTCCACTGCGAGACTAATAGCAAAAAAATAGCAAATCCAATCCAATAATAATACATTACATTTTAAGCACCTTTCAAAGGACACGTTACAGTCACAGACAAGCATAGGTCCTATAATAAATAAAATATAATCACAAATAGAATGCAATAAATAAAATAATAATAATAATAATAGTAATAGTTGTAATAATAATAGTAGTAATAATAATAATAGTAGTCATAATAATAGTAATAATAATAATAATAATAATAATAACAATAAACTTGTTAGTTATTCAACAAGTGTGGTCTATTATTATTATTATTATTATTTTTATTATTATTATTATTATTATTATTATAGAGCTAAGTTGAGCTAGTTGGCTGAGGAAAAATAGTCAAAAGATGTCGATTTAAGGAATATGCACTGGGGTGCAACTAAAGATAATTATGTAATTAGTATTGTGATTTATATAATTCTTCTGTTCCTTTCGGCTTTTAGTATTATTATTTATATAATTATTAATTAATAATTGTCATGGTGTTTTCCACTATCTTTGTGATTGCCATATTTTCTGTATATGGTAGCTGTCCACTTTAAGTACTTTGTGACAGATTCAGCTGTTGTTAAAGCGCTATATAAATCAATATGTATTGTTTTTATTAATATTTTCCCATGTTTTGGGGTGTGTACAAAAATTGCCCTAAATTTGTCAAATCTTACAAATTAGCACGGATATGTTGCGTAAAACTAGCATATTTGTCCAACATCAGCTTCATCTTAAGGTATGATTTTGCATGTTATTTTTTATTGTTCTAAAGCCAAACATACCTTTGTTTTTGTTAGTGTTTTTTTTTTTTTGAGCGACCAGTGAACTTTAATATGGTTCTTATATGCGTTTTTATACTGTACTGTATTTGACTACAGAACAGCATAACCATAGTGTGGTAACATCATGAAATGAATCAACTCTTTGTGTTCACAGGGAAGTTATGACAGAAAAGGATACTTGGACTTTAACCTTCTAGGTTAAAGGTAGACAATGGTCATGTTTAATAATATGAGACAAACACGATTTTCAGCAATATTTATTTACCAAAAAGAAAACCTCACTTATGTATAATTAGCCCTTTCAATTTAAATCCAAGTGCACGTAAATGTCTCAAACATATCCTGGCAAAACTGAAAATAATGCAATTCTTATTTGTAATAATTTATTTAAAAAAATATCAAAGTGATTCTTCCTTCTCACACTCTCCCAGTGTACTTGAGTACTCCAAAGATCCCGCCACCTGAAAGGAGAATGAATCACTACAATACCGGTGCACCATTAACACTTGATTTGGATCAAAAATTTGGAAAATGGAATCTCAGACTAGATCATGTGATCAAGTGAACATACCGTAATGCGTGTGAACCGACGTCACAAATGTTAACGATTTCCGTGTCTTTGAGGAAACAAAGAACGATTTGCAGTTCAAACTAAACTCACCGATAGCGGCCACGCCTGCAATAGAACCAATTGTGATTCCTGCGATGGCGCCGTCTGAAAGCCCCTCAGATCCACCACCACCACCACCACCACCTTGACCCTCGGTGACGGGAGTGGTATCTTCTGATGGGGTAGTTGAATCCGTTGATGGAGATGAGCCAATTGCTTCTGTGGTCATTGCCGGGGTACCGGTCGTCATGGCTGGATCAGGCGCTGTTGTTGCTGGATACGACGTAGTAGACGTCGAGTCTGGTTGAGGTGTCGTTGGGACATTTGAGGAAGGAGCAGATGTACCCGGAGATGGAGTAGGTTCCATCGCGGATGGACTTGGGGAAATTGAGCTTGTCTGCCCTCTGCACAGCATGGCTGTTAACGCAAAAAGAAGATGGGATGTACACACACCTCTTTAAAGTTAGCTCACAAGTCGCCATAAGTTCCCTGGACTCGGTTTTTGTAGCTCACAGCCAAAACGCAAGGTCGCCGTGAACCAGGAGAAAGGTTTAGATCAGGGGTGTCAAACTCGCGGCCCGCGGGCCAAATGCGGCCCCCGAAATAATATTTTGCGGCCCGCCTTGATATGAAAGATTAATGTTAGTGCGGCCCGCATGATTGATATGAATGAAACTTGTGCGTGGAGCTGAACAAGTAGGCAAGATAAGCAATTTTTAGGACAGTTAATGTTCAATATTTTCTTTATGTTAAGAAAGTTAAAGATTAAAGAACTGTGAATACAGACATTTGAAATTTTATTAAAATAATTAGTTTTCCTGTGTTTTTTTTCAGTCGTCTGTAACTGCCTTATGATCATTACATTATTTTATTTATTACTGGTTCATTAATTTTTTTATTCATTTTTCCCTCTATTCGTTTTATTCATTTTTTGTGTGTTAAAAATAAAGCTTTTCAAATGAACTCATTCACTGTCATTCACACATTTATAATAATACATTTCATTTCTTTTTTTTTTCATTTACAAGCGCCTTTCAAAACTCTCAAGGTCACTTTACAGTCACAGGATATTTTTTCTCTGGGTGAGCAGCGGCAGCCATATGCGCCAGCGTACACTCAACGCGGACGTAACTCAAATAGATAGAATGCCTTTATATAAGTATGTTGAAGGCTTGTATAAGTAACCCGTTTTGGTTTACACTGAAAAATAAATTTTTCAGAAATTTCAAATTCAAATTTCAAATTCAAATTTTAAATTTAATCTGGAATTGAAAAGCATGACGTGGTGCGCCATTCCCAAATTTGTTCCGCTTTGCGTTTTTCGTGCTTGGGTGCCAATAAAGCGCTGGCCATGGCCTCTGGCAAAGTTTTTCCCTTCCACAAGGGGGCAGCATTTCCCATTTTTCCATGTTAACGCTTTGTTACAGCTTCAGCTGTTTGTAAAGCTCTATATAAACCAATATGTATGTATCGCCTTGTATTTTGGACAGCCACCCTAATTTCACGCTCATATAACTCCAGACCCATATTAATTTAGGAAATAACTTTTTTTTTCTGATGAAAGAAGAGAGTCTAAGGTTTCTAACGCTGCATTGACTATTTATGTATCCTTGTTCTGAGTTGAGTCTCAACTCAACAATCTTGTTCTAAAATGAATTTCATCCTCAACTCTTGGCCTTCACTGGCAGTGAATGAGAAAAACACAATTGTGGAGTACTTGTGCGTGACTCCTGTGGAACCCCACAGGAGTCATACTCTGGGCCCAATACGCATTGTTGAAAGTATTTATTTATTTTTGCATTTCTATCTCTAATAGGTTTCTACACCATGTCTGCAACGTGCTACGATGATGAAAACACTCAATGGTCTGGTGGGACGAGAATTGGGTAGGCATTCATCTCACACACACACACGCACACACACACACACACACACACACACACACACACACACACACACACACACACACACACACACACACACACACACACCTTGGACCGCACTCAACAGCAGGCCATGCCTTGGCTCAACAAATGATAATCAGCTTAATCTTTGACTAGTATTGTGCTCTTAACAGGGACAAACCCGTTTTGACAAACATTCTTAATATTTACAACATGATAACCTCTAGTTCTTTATGACGCAGCTTGAGGAAACTGCTACCGATTTTTGCCTCTTGCGTTCCTTTGAAATTATTAAAAAAAAACAACATTTTTTTTAAACGGATTGGCAAACAACTGTAGGACATTTTGGTGATCTGAAAATCTGACAGTTTTCTTTTTAGTTTTCTATTTATAAGCATGTTTTATGTATTTACAGTAAAGTCTCGTTATATCGATATCGGATATATCGATAGTCCCGGTTATATCGATACTATTTCTATGCACGCACGGAGAAAATTACATGCAAACAGGGTCGGATATATCGATAGTCCCGGTTATATCGATATTTTTTCGGACTCCCTTGAATATCGATATAACGAGACTTTACTGTATTATTTATGTATTATTAATTATTTATTCGTTATTTATTTATTCTGTATTTATTCTTTATTTATGTATTCTTTATTTATTCTTTATTCATTCTTTATTCATTATTTATTTATTTATTTATTATTGATTATTTATGTATTATTTATGTTATTTACGTATTACTTGTTTATATGTTTTATTTATGTGTTATTTATGTATTATTTATTTATTATGTATTAGTTATTTATTAATTATGTATTTATTATTTATTGATTATTTATGTATTATTTGTGTTATTTATGTTACTTATGTATTATTTGTTTTATTTATGTGTTATTTATATGTTATTTATGTATTATTTATTTATTATGTATTAGTTATTTATTAGTTGTGTATTTATTTATTTATTTATTTATTTATTTGTTTATTCCTTTCAGCTTTTCCCTTCAGGGGTCGCCACAGCGAATCAGTGTCCTCTATCTAACACGTTTTTATTATATTTAAATTATTATATTTATTTTACTTATGTATTCATTTTTAAGGAGAGGGGCCGGACATCATACCTGTACAAAGTAGGCATAGGCTCAGGGCAAGAAGATCCAATTTCATCCTGTTCATAGTTGATGTTTCAGGGAAAGAAAGGAAAGTCTGTGGGGAAAAAAAAACAACAACAACAACAAACGGCATGATGAATCTGGGCCAAATTAAAAATAATAATAATGTTATAGGCTAAATTTCGGACATTTTTGCTTTAAAAAAAATATCAGAATTACTCTTCACCATTCGAAGTAACACACTAAATACCCAAATAATAACTAACCCTCGAAACATATCACTCTACTGTCGGAACTGTAAACCATAAAAATATCCGTAATATCTATTCTCACCGCATTTGCAGATTTGATGAAATTATCAACCCTCAACTCTTCTAATGTAGAACCGAAATTCAAGTACCCCCAATAAATCCCCCCCAAAAAATGGACGTTTGCTCACCTAGGATTTCTGGAATTGACACCACAATGACGGTGATTACGACGCTTTTTATCCACGCTCACTATTCAGGACCCTCCCTTTTTTATTCGCTGTTACATCCCTCGCACACACACACTTATACACACACATACACACGTCGCAAATACATTGTCCACCGCCAGTGCTATATCTGGATTTTTATGGCTTCCTCATCTGTGATGCGATGGCGCAACACGGCTTGAATCTGTCATTTATTACCTGTACTTTTGGTAATACGTTATTTAGGAGAAAAAAAAAACATCAATGAAATCAATGTCATCATATCGCAAACTTTTCCACTTTTTTTTTCCTGTTCCTGTTGTATAGATTTTTTTTCTCTCGCTAATTTGCCACGTCCTCATTTGATGACATGTGACATCTGTAAAGCTAACATTGTTCTAATGTTAGCATCTGGATGCTATTTTAATTTATAATACAAAATGTTGCAATGATTTTTTTTTTCCTCTAATGATAGTCACAATACAGTGATACCTCGGTTTACGAACGCTTTAGCTCACAAACCTTTCACCTTACGAACATTAAATTCGCGAGAATATAACCTTGGCATATGAACTACTTTTCAGCGGACGAACCAAACCACACGGAGCGCCACGGTGGCTGGCAGACAAGTTTTCCACACCCCGTTTGAGTGCAGGTGTGGTTTGTTATCGAGTAGAGTACTTTTGCTATTATGGGACCGAAAAAGACCCCACCACAGGCTAGTGTTAAGCCGAATAGGACACAAAAGAAAATTACGGTCGAGCAGAAGCAGGATATCATCGAAAAACACGAACGAAGTGTGCGTTTGTGTGACTTAGCGTCCCAGTACCAGTATGCTAAGCGTTTGCACATTGCTACGTGTGGCTAAGGGTGTTTCTATATTGTCTAAGCAACGGTCTCAGGCAATAATATAATAATAATGATAATAAATGTTATTTATAAGCGTCTTTCAAAACTCTCAAGGTCACTTTACAGTCACAGGATAAGCTTTTCTGTGGGTGAGCAGCGGCAGCCACACGCGCCAGCGTTCACTCAACCCGAAATAACTCAGATAGAAAGCTAGCTAGCTAATAGATAGCCAGATAGCTAATAGGTATTTAGCTAGCCAGATAGCTAATGTTTCCTGACTCAAATAGCTAGCTAGCTAGATAGCAAATAGCTAGCCAGCTAGATAGACGTGCATGTATGAATGATGACATAAATAAATAAATAAATAAACACATGGATAAATAAACACCAATAGAAGAGGTTGGAAAACTTCTGTTGATTCGAATTAACGAAAAGCAGCTAGCAAGGGACCGTATGAGTGAGGGTATTATCGCCGAGAAAGCGCGGCAACTTCACCCGGATATCATCACGAGGCAACTACATCAACAACCATCACAAAGGTAAATAAAACGACTTTATTATACTGTACTGTTAATTACTTTAATTACAATACAATAGCACAATTGTTATACATAAAATAAGGTATATTTTGTGTAGTTTTAAGGCTTATTTGGTAGAAAAATTATGTTTTGTGGGGACCTGGGAACGGATTATTCTCATTTTTAATGGTTTCTTATGGGAAATAAATGTTTGGCAGACAAACTTTTCGCCTTACACACACTTTCTCAGAACCAATTAAGTTCGTAAGATGAGGTATCACTGTATTCCGTAGGACACAAAATGCCCTCAGGGCCAAAACTTCAAGACTCCTTCAAAGAGATCACGCAGAGTTTTCCAGATAAAGGTACTGATAAGTTGAACTTTACGTGGGATGTACCTCCTGCACTATAAACCATAAAAATGCTATAAAATTATTTTCTGATGAAAGGAAATTTTCTGATGGTGGACGCTTCATTCACAAGCGCATCGATTCAGTGAAAAAAACAGAATTAAAAACTGTCTCGCTTCAACATAATCACACTCGTTTTGAGGTGGTTATTGAACATTAGCATCGATGATGTAATGACGTCAACAGCAATAAGGAAAAGAAATGTATTCAGGTATCTATATTGAGGAGGAAGTTGCAACTGAGGGATAGCAATCACAATAACACTGGGTGTTAAAACATTACACTATGATCTATTTTTAACCAAGCTATCAAAATGTTTTATCATATATCCTTGATAGTCTTCAATTTCCTTTTTTTGGTTTTTCACTTGGTTGTGTTTCGATCATTGTGAACCTTTTTTCACAGTTCAGATTTATTTTATTGTAATTTAGTTTTTGGTTATTAACAGCATGGCTGGAAGTGTTGATTGTTATTTAATAAAAGGTTAGCTTTGCTTCTCAGATGGTGTTTTTCAGGTGTAGCTAGCAAATAGACGTCTATCCACCAAGATATCTCAAGAGGAAATATGGCGAAGGATGAGATCCGGCACGAAAATCAAGCAATGTAACCCGAGAAAGATGTTAGCATTTTTTTTTTTTTTTTTGCGGTTGTTTGTTTCCAATCAAAGTTAGCTTTAGCAAATATGAGTGCTTAAACCCACAATTCAGGGGGTTCTTTCTACATGTAGATCCATATACTGGTCGTTAAAAACTTCAGAAATATTATAATATCTTCACATAACATGTGTAACAAAAAGGAATAAAACTCTGGAACTTCTGTGTGCAAAAATTCAAAGCAAAATGGGGCATTTTAATATTTTAATGAGAAAGAATTCATTTTGTTGACCTCTTGATACACCCATTCATCCATTGATTTATTTTTCTTTGTGTAGAAGTACTTTGTTACGGCTACCGTCGTTAAATTGTTTAAAAAATTACCCAACATTTTTGAAAGGCGATTATAAATGAAATGTATTATTATAAAAATAAATTCAGTTGCAAGGGGAAAGTTAGGATCGAGTTTTTCAAACGTCAAGCTTTTTTCCTTTTTTCGCTTTAGGTGCTTTTGGCGTCATCTAGCGGCCGATTGTGAGAACGCCATACCCGCCATCTTTATAATACTCATACCTGTCAAATTATACGTATTCCCCGTATTTTATACGTTTTTTTTAATCATTTCAACTAATATACGGCAAACCAGCAAAAGTAATCCTCAGTTGTTTATACACACTATATATATATTTTTTTCTCGCAGCGTACAGTCGGATTGATTAAGGCACAATGTGCGCATGCGCAGTAAACTGCCTTTCACGTTTGTTCGCGTTTTTTTATTATTTCAAATAACGTACGTCGCACTACAACTTTTATACGGGAATTGTAATCATTTATAATGGAAGCTGTTAGCTAAGGTTGAGGAGGTATGTTAAATAATAATACACATTTCACTTTACAGTCAAAGGATACGTTTTTCTTTGGGTTAAGCGTTCACTCAACCCAGAATATCTCAAATGGATAGAAAGCTAGGTAGCTAGCTAATGTATAGCTAAGTAGACAACCAGCTAGATAAAACCACGATTGCGATGTCATGCACATTACTATATATATTTTTTTGTTTCAAATAGACCCCCCAAAAGCGAACCCTAAAACCAAATGAAAGCGTCCTCAAACCGGAAATGTTTACTTTTATTCTGGACAGTAATTCTTTTATTTTGACAGTCATTGGGGAAGAAGCATGATGTACTTCCGTCAGTTAGCTTCACAGTAGCGGTTGTGTTGTAGGTTGTGGCGGTGCTGGTACTGCTGCTGACTGCTAAGAAACCAAGTAGGAGAACCTCGTCCCAGATGGTGTTAGACTGATCCCAAAACTCGGTACCGGCACCCACTCGAACAACACGACGGAATGCCCCGGCGACGTGTGATATGAAGCGTCGACGAAGCAAGAAGGCTTAGTCAAGTCGGGACTTTTTTTTTTTTTAATAAAACGGCGACCTTTCCTAACAAAAATCAACATTAAAAAGGGTCATAATGTTGCAAGTGTTAGCATGTGGCGCCGTAGTTTTCCCTGGCTTGTTCTTCGCCTTAAGGAAAATCCTGCCCCGAGTTTTCAAGAATTGGAGCGATGCCGACGTGGTGCTCGTTAGCGAAAGGTAACCAACCGAGGGGGTAGTAAGGGTGTGGGGGTGTTAAGGGGAACAGCAAGCGTTTATTAGGTCGCCAAGTGTGGAGTGTTTTCTCGCTTCATTCATTGCGAGGCTTTTGCTTATTGTCGCTGTCCCAACGATTGAGCGACGGTCGCAGCTAGCTTAATTCCGCTCCATTGTTTTGCGGTTAAACGGGGCCGTTTATTCACCTTAGCTTTGAAGTCTTTACATACGTCACAATAAGCATTAAAAAAAGTTATGTGACGTTATCGTTGGATACGTCAAAGAGTGTCAATCGACTGGTGAGAAACATGTGGCGCGTGGGCCATATGTTGCCCACTAAGTAATTGCTGTGCAATCTATATCTATAATAATATGTTTCATTTATAAGTGCCTTTCAAAACTCAAGGTCACTTTACAGTCACAGGATTAGTTTTTCTGTGGGTGACCACACGCGCCAGCGGTCACACAACCCGGAAGTGACTCAAATAGATAGAAAGCTAGCTACAGATAGCTAGCTAGCTAATATATAGCTTCGGGTGAACTATTCCACCTCTAGTGGGAAGTAGAAGACCTCCCAACTTAACCCATTTACGCTGAACGTGTTGCCGTGAAGACAGATACATTCATTTTCAAATGAAATGAATGAATGTTGTTTCTTGCCACATTCATTGTTAATACATATAATTATATTATTGTATTGGATTGGATGTACCTTTATTCGTCTCGCAGTGCATACATTTACATTTCACAGCAGTAAACGCATGAAAGGAAAAGGAAAGGAAAGAAAGAAATAGGAAAACAAAATTCCTTCATTCCTTCTTCAGCACTAGTTGTACCCTCTATGTGACATGAAGCAGTTCTAGATGATAATTACAGTAAAGTCTCGTTATATCGATATTCAAGGGAGTCCGAAAAAATATCGATATAACCGGGACTATCGATATATCCGACCCTGTTTGCATGTAATTTTCTCCGTGCGTGCATAGAAATAGTATCGATATAACCGGGACTATCGATATATCCGATATCGATATAACGAGACTTTACTGTATATATATACTCCGCTTGAACCTATTTTATACTCTGTTTTGATTTTATTTTGATTTAAAAAAAAATATCTGCGTTCATTGACAGGCCCTCATATTGCGCACGAGTGCACTTGAGTGCTCATTGGTTCCCCGTCACCCCTGCTTTAATCCTCTTCCCACCCTAGCCTGGGTTGACTGCTGCTGAGTTAGCTTTACCCTCCCCATCCTCCTCCGTGAATAATGCCTCCCTATTTCCACTAATGCTCATCTGACGGGAAAACGCTCTCTTGCCTAGCAGTTGGCGCCGCGGGCCGTGTCACCCTGCTTGTTTTCTCAGTCGAGAAACAAAAAAAAAAAAGAGAAACGTATCCCCCCGCGCTGAACGCATATCACGTGCTGAGCTGTAACCTGGGGATGGATTGAACTGATCCGACTGACTTGCACAACGTTTGCACAACTTTACAACTTTGTTTCTTGTTTAATGCTTCTAACAAGGCAAGCAAACAAAAGAAAAGCCTGGAAAAGCGTTTTAAGTGAAGAATGCAGAAGTTACTGCAAGTCACAAATTCACGTTTGTCAGAGATGTTCGATCGGACACTGTGGACGAAGGCTCGGGCGGACTCAGACAGATTGTCTTTTACTGCCGGCAGGAGACGTAGTCATTCATGACAGACGTCTGAATTCTACAGCCCTCTGCCAAGCTATTTATTGAAAGTATATGCAAATTAAAGTGATACATTAGTAAAACATAGTTTTCTTGATTAGAATACCACACCTCTTGAGTTCTAAGCACGAACAGCTGTAAGCAATAAAACATTGTCTTTTCCATGAACTGATAAATGTGTAACCTGGCTAATGAGCTCTTCCTGTGAAGGCGTTTCAAGTCCTAAATTACTCCTGTGATAAGGAGTTTCCCAGGCCTAAATTCTGTCCAAGATCTCCTAGATGAAGATGATAGTTTAATAAACTGTGTCTGTTGACCTCAGATTGACCCCAGGTTGTCTGTGCTTCAATTGAGTATTCGAGTCACACAAGCATATAACAGCGTGAAACTTTTAAATATGATAACTTTTTATTCTCCATCAACATTGTAGATTTTTTTTTGCTTGGCTGCATCGTGACGTCCCTTCGCCGCTTGTCAGACGTGAGTGTGACAGCACGTGAAAGAAAGAGCAAAGCGCCCCTGCCTTGCGTAAACGCGCCGCGAGTGATCGCCGGGCCGAAGTTTGCGTGGCAGGAAGGAGCAAATTGCTCGACGAGGCCGCCGAGGAAATACTAACCCCACTTTTTCCTGTTCCCCCTTAACTCTCCCTCTTTCTGGTTATGCCGGCGGCCTTTCAGGAGCAGCAGGAAGAGGATGCTGGTGGGGGGGGGGGGGGGGGGGTCACTGGCGGTCACACAATAAGTGGTCTTGTGACACTCCTGGAAATATTTGTAAGCCTTGAGGGTTAAACATATTCAAATGTGTGTTAAGTTTCGGTGGAGTTAGATGTAGCATGTGAAATGAAATAAGGAACTTTTGTAGGGAAAATAACATTGTTCGGAATACAATACAATACATTTTGATTTATTAGCGCTTTAACAACAACTGAAGCTGTAACAAAGGACTACTATCATGTCAAAAATTGCCTTGTCTTGGCTGCTGAGACTCTAGAGACTTTTTGGATTGGATCGGATTAGCCTTTATTAGTCTCGCAGTGGAGAAATGTACATGTTATGAAAGGAAGAGGAAAGGAAAAAAAGAAGTGGAAAAACAAAATACAGGAGCTGCTGTAAAGGCGGCCACTCTCGCCGCACCATCTTGACGTCAATACAACAACAAAATTAAATAACTTAAGAACTTTTCCGCACCCTCTTCGTAGTATGAAGCAGTTCTAGATGAAATATGAGAGGATCAAAGCATCCTTTTCACCAGTGGATCAGGGACGTCATGGTGGAATATGCACGTCTACTACAAGCTAAATGTTCAAAGCAAACACAAAAGTTGTAGCATCCACTGACGAAAAGAGATTGTCTCATCGCATTGGAGAAATGTACATTTTGCAGCAGGGAAATGATGAAAGGAAGAGGAAAGGAAAGAAAGAAGTAGAAAAACAAAATAAAGGCGCTGCTGTAAAGGCAGCCACTCTCGCCGCGCAATCTTGAAGTCAAAACAACAAAATTAAATAACTTGGAGCATTTTTCTGCACCCTCTTTGTTGTATGAAGCAGTTCTAGATGAAAGAGGAGACGATCAAAGCGTCCTTTTCACCAGTGGATCAGGGACGTTATGGTGGAATGTGCACATCTACAAGCTAAATGTTGAAAGCAAACACAAAGATGTAGCATCCATTGAGGAAAAGACATTGTCTCACATCTCCTGTCCCACGTACCGTAAATCCGCTTCAACTCCAAGCTGCGACATTCCCACGTACGCTTCGGCGCTTTGCGCTGATGCTCCTTTCTTCTCGTTTGGCTTTGTTATGACATTTTTTTGGTTTGTTTTGTTTTTGCAGGTTGGTGTCTTCCATCCATGCCGTCATGGCAACCACTGCGGGAGTCGTCATCGTGATGTCGTGCAGGGCCAACGTCATCGATGGCAGGTGAGTGTTTTGAGTTGACCGTCTCTTGTCGTGAAACAGCCATCTTGTCATGTGACAGCTGTCACATGACTGCGATTGGACGCTGTGTCTACTGGAATGTGCTAACATGGCAGAAAAATAGTTTTTTTTGCGAGGGTCACCAGTACAGTTTATTCAGCCAATTTTGTCATTGTTTATTTTTTTTCCAGAAAGTATGAATGTAAAAAACAAAAAACAAATAATAATACTAGCCTTGTTAATCCTACTGAGTCAGCGTCCAGACCCGGGCAGTCCCATTTTTCAAGCTTCTAATCCCTAAAGGGGCCCTTCCCTCTCTCCTCCCCTCCCCTGTAGGCTTAATTCCTTCACAACGCTGCTCAGTTCTGCTGTCCTGTGACGTGCACAAGGCCAGGGGGGAGTAAAGTGGGAGGTTTGGGGGAGTGTTATCAGACACATGCTCTGCAGTTCGACCCATGAATACCGCTTAATACCCGATCACAATCTGTCACTGCCGCAGGACTTTACTCCACATCGCGGTGACCTCAGTGAAATTAAAATAAAATAAATAAAAATACAAAAATAGACCAAAAGGATTGTTGTAAATAGCACGGGAGATGCGTTTAGCTTGAAGAAATTGGTTAAGGCACTTTCAGGCTAAGTTTAGAACAGTAAAACCTTGTGAAAACAAGATCTGCATTTGCTACCGAACTCTGAGACACATCCATTGTCAAGCTCTGCCGTTCAGGTCCTGAACCCCAATGAAATGGTCGCCAAAATCTGAATCAGAATTATCTATATCGGCCAAGTATGTAGAACACACCGGGAATTTGTCTGCGGTAGAACACGCTGCACTAGTATCATAAAAGAAAACACGGCAAATAAGTACGGACCACACTAATAGAGTCAGAGTTAATGGCGATGGCGGAAGAAGCTGTTTAAATGTCTGCTGGATTTAGCGCGCATGGATCGGTAGCACCTACCTGAGGGGAGTCGCTGGAAAAGGTGGTGGGCAGGGTGCGGAGGGTCCAGTAGGATTTTTTCCGCGCCCTTGTTTTGATTCTAATGTGCTAGTTCTCGAGAGTGGGGAGATCAGTGCCAATGATTTTTTTTTTCTCCCACCGTCCTAACTTGTCAGATTTTGTCCCATTTTTAAAAATAATAATAATACAGTAAAGTCTCGTTATATCGATATTCAAGGGAGTCCGAAAAAATATCGATATAACCGGGACTATCGATATATCCGACCCTGTTTGCGTGTAATTTTCTCCGTGCGTGCATAGAAATAGTATCGATATAACCGGGACTATCGATATATCCGATATCGATATAACGAGACTTTACTGTAATACGTTTTATTTCTAAGCGCCTTCTAAGGTCACTTTATAGTCACAGGATATTTTTTCTGTGGGTGAGCAGCGGCAGCCACTTGCGCCAAGCGTTCACTCAACCCGAAACTACTCAAATAGATGGAAAGTTAGCTAGCTAGCTAATAGATAACTAATAGCTAGCTAGATAGCTAATAGATAACAAATAGATAGCGCTTTTAATCACCCTCCCCCCACCCCCCCCCGATGATCTGAAGAGCAAAAGAACCACGGCTAAGGTCATAGGGTGATAAACCGGCCGCGGGTTTACCCCCTCCCCCCTACACATAATTAACCGGGGCCATAATCAGCGCTCATTAGGTCATCTGAGCTGTTTATTATGCTGCAATTACGTAAGGTTGCCTTTTAAAGCCGTAGCAAGCCCCCCGTTAAAATGTCACGTTAGCGGCCTAGCGTCACACGACGTTTGCTAGCGATTCAAATCTTAAAATGACCCCCGGGGTTCCTACGAAGACACCTCGATTGACATTAACTCATTCACCGCCAGACGATGTGCAAAAATGTGTCTACTCCAGTGCCAGGGTTGTTGTCATTTTCACTCCCAATTTCAGGCACTGGCTGGCCACCCATTTTGTCATCTGGTTTGGCGTGCCCTACATGACGTATGACCTCCTGGCCATGTATCTCAGCCACTACCACCGCTTCCGCGTCAACGGGCACAAGGAGTACAAGCGCCACTCCCTGGGGACGGTGACCGCCTTCGTCCGTCGGGAGTTCCTGCTGGTGGTGCATCACATCGCCCTGCTCACCATCCTGCTGCCCGTCACCTTGGTGAGGAAGGCGTTCCGAGTTGTGACAAAAAAACAATGTCGGTCACGGGTATTATTCAACATTCTGGTTTAATTCATTCATTCACTTGTTGTATTTTTTTTAATTGTATTTATTTGTGTATTTACGTGGTTATTTATTTCTTAACCCACCCTTTAAATTTATGTATTTTTTTATATTTATTTTATTTATTTGTGTATTGATTTACTTATTTACCCACCCTTTAACATTTTTAATATAATTTATTTTATTTATTTGTGTATTTACCTACTTGTTTATTTATTTACCCACCTTTTAAATTATTAATATGTATTTATTTGTGTATTTACTTACTTGCTAATTCATTTTTTTATATAATGCATTTTATTTATTTTATTTGTGTATTTACTTATTTATTTACCCACACTTTAAATTTATCATTTTATTTTTTATATAATTTATTTTATTTACTTACTTGTTTATTTATTGACCTACCCTTAAATGTTTTTTATATAATGCATTTTATTTATTTTTATTTGTATATTTACTTGTTTATTTACTGACCCACCGTTTAAAATTATAATGTTATTTTTTCATAATTTATATAATTTATTTTATTTTTTAATTTACTTGTTTATTTATTTATTTATCCACTCTTTAAAATTATTTATTTGTATATAATGTATTTATTTATTTATTTATTTATTTATTTATTCACCCACCCACCCTTTAAAATTATTAGTTAATTTGTTTATATATGTAATTTATTATATTTTTTTCCCCCAAAAATACACTACTACACAAATAGTCCCGCCAGCATAAATGGACATATCCACCCTATCACCTCGAACAAGTTCGTAAACAAGAAATGACCCGCAACAGCAGCTCCTAATTATTGATTATATTTTTCAGATAAAAGCACGAGCATCCCCCCCCCCCCCCCCCCCCCCCCCCCCCCCCCCCGTTTCCCCCTAGACCTGCATAAAGAATGGACAGGAACTTGATCACCTAGAGGAGAAGCAATGCCATTCAAGGCTCAGAATGCGGTTACCGCTGGAGAATCAAAGCTCAGGAAAAAAAGCACTTGATTGAGACAATCGAGACAATTGAATGAGAATTGACTTTCTTTTTTTTTTTTGGGGGGGGGGGGGGGATGACTTCAAGCCGATTGGAAGCCCGGCCGATCGTTTGCTTGACTGCAAAACAATAGCGGCTCACATTACGCTACATAATTTACTCGCAGCGGCAGTCCTACTTTTTCCTCTTCTCGCTCGCCTGTTTTCGCATTCAAACCGGTCCGGTCAGACTTGATACAGCTTCGGGTGAAAAGTAAAGTCAAAATTAGGAAAAAAAAAAAAAACAAATGACAAATTATCTGTATGTAGATTAAAACAGGTTTTGACATAATTCGTTATGGAAATTATTATTAGTCAGCAAGCTTGTTGGGCAAACTGGCAACACTGTTTTTGTCAAACCAATTTTCGAATGCTAAACTCAATATTAGTTTTTCCCTCATCGCGTCTAGTTTTTGAGCTATAAAAAAAGTACTAAATTATTATTATTTTTTATTTCAATCAGCAGAAAAATCGAAGTTATTAGAATATTTTTTTTTAATTGTTCCCCAGTGTAATTAATTGTGTTTTACATTTTTACACAGAACTTTGGATGGCATTAAAAAAAAAGAAAATTAATCAGAATCAGAAAACCTTTAATCGTCCCACAATGGGGAAATTTGTAGTCCACGGCAGCAATTTGAAAGGGGGTGGGGTGAGGGTGAAAGGATAAAAAAAAACAAGATATTCTAAGCATAGTAAAAATGTCAGCAGACTGAGATGTATACTGTAAATGTGAAAAACTCTTTCATAAAAAAACTGTACAAAGTGCAAGTATCAAGAAAAGGTATATTGATATATGGAGCTGTATTGCCTCAACACATATTTACAGTACAGTAAAAAAAGAGACCAAACCTTTTGTACTGTCTTAAGACAGAAGAACTGAGACTCAGATCCTTAACTCATTCACTGCCAGACAATATGCAAAAAATGTGTTCACTCCATTGCCAGTATTTTTGTTATTTTTACTCAAATTCCAGGACCAACAGAATATTGAGTTTTAGGACTACACAAACATTGAATTCAGCGTAAGAAACCTTCTTTCGACAGAGAAAAAAAAAAGTTAATTCCTAAGTTGTATGGATCTGGAGTTATCTGAACTTGAAATGGGGGCGACTGTCCAAAATACAATGCAATACATATTGGTTTATATAGCACTTTAACAACAGCTGAAGATGTTAAAAAAAACGCTAACATTGACAAAAGGCAAATGCTACCCCCTTGAGGAAGGGGAAAACAATGCGAGAGGTCTGACCAGCGCTTTATGCAAGAAAAAAACAAAACCTGAATAAATTGGGGAATGGCAGTGAATGAGTTAAATTGCAAGGCTACACAAACACGCAGAAATGTTATGGCTGTAATACTCCTCAAGTTGCCCCCCACATTCCCCCACAAAAAAAACTTCTCTTTTACAGGCAGTGTGACAAATAAAAGCGACACCAATTACATCATTTGCGACGAAAGAAGTCGTTTAATAACGCCGACCACCTTCAAAAAAAAGCGTCTAAATATGTATGGCTTGCCCACAAAAGGTCATTAGAAGAATTTTCCAAGCCAAAAATTTGGTTCTCCCTGAGTTACCTTTACTTTCATTCAAGCGTCATTCGAAGCCTTTAACAATCATACCCCACGCCCACCCCCGAATACCCATAAAAGGAGACAAGATATCAAAATAAGCGTGTGCCACCTTCTCTCTTTGTGAGAGGAGTCACGCATCTTCCTGGCAAAAAAACCAAACGGACAGATGGCAAGCATCGCTCCGCAAATATCTTTTTTTTTTCTCCAAGACCGCCGGCAAATGAGCTCATAATTAAGCCAGACGCCTGCTTTTTAACCGGTTCTCCCCATGGTTGGTTTGTCTAAGATCTGGTTGCGACGGGAGGGCGGGTGATGGGGGGGCTGTCATGGCGTAGTTGAGATGAGGTCATCACGCCAGGTAGCTTCAGTGTTAAGTTCCCGTCAGTCTTTTCACAGACAGATAACAAAGAAAGAGCATCTTTTATTCATCGTTAGCGCGCTAGCTAGCTTAACAAACGGTAGCTTTTGTCTCGAACCGCATCGGTCAATATTTGAAAAGCTTAGTTCAACTTGGGTACAGTATTGTCCAATGTTTAAGCCTGTTTTGCAGGTCTTTCGTGAAGTCTTTGCTAATTTTTGCTTATTTCAGCAAGTGAAAATCTCTCGCGGTATTTCTATGCGCTATTGCCAAATGAGTTTGCTTCAAACGGTCGTTCCCAATTGATGTTTTATTGTACAACTGACCTCAAACAAATACTTTAAAAACATTCACAATTTAACACAGACACACCCGTTAAGATTTACTAAATAAATGAATGAATGAATGAATGAATTACTAAATGAATGAATGAATTAATACATAAATAATATATAATAGATGGATAGATACATGCTGTATACGTATAAATTAATAATGAATGAATAAATAAATAAATAGATACATAGATGGATGAATAAATAAACCGAATGAATAAATGAATGAATAGATACACAGATAATTAAATAAATAAAATGAATAAATGGGTATGTATATAAATAAATACATATATAAATAAATAGATGGATAAATACAAAAAGCAAATGAATAAATGAATGAATGAATAAATAAATACATATATAAATATATATATAAAAATAAACTGGATAAATAAATAAATAGACGGATAAATACATACATGAATATGTATATAAATAATTACATATATAAATATATCTCAAAAAATAAACCGGATAAATAAATACATAGATGGATAAATAAATAAACCGAATAAATACATAAATGAATATGTATATAAATAAATACACACATACATATATGAAATAAACAAATAAATGGATGGATAATTACATAAATGAATAAACACATTAATGAATAAATAAATAGAAATAATAAACCGAATATATAGATAAATATATGAATCGATAAATGCATAAATAAATACAATGAATGAATACACGAATAAAGAAATACATATCTTAATAAATACATACATAAATACTTATATAAATAAATAGATGTATAAATGCGCTGAATGAATAAACAAATTAATGAATAAATACATACATGAATATATATAAATAAATAAATAAACTATATGAATAAATGAATGAACAAATAATAAATAAATAAAAAAACAAGCCCGCATGTTTGTTATCTGTACTGACAAGCAGCAGCTTGTCTTGCATAAAAGCAACATTGGCTTCTCGCGGTCATTCCCGGTATGAAGACTTGGACCGAGTCCTAATGGCTCAAGAAAGGTTATAAACCTGAGGATGTACAACGCTCGTTACAAACGCAGCAGCCTTTTAATGGAGCCGAGATTTATTCGGCGGGATGTTAAAAACAGTTGAATCGAACAGACTTCCACCAATCCGAACGGAGAGATTTATTAGCGGCAATGCCGCGTCTTTAAAAGGCTCCATCCACAATCGTTTTAGACTCAATCTCCAACTCTTACCTTCCATTCCGAAGCTTGTCCTTGGATGCCAGCTGTGTTTATTTTCCGCCAAGCTTGTATTTGTTTTTTCTACACTCCCCCACCCTCACCTCAACATTTCTTTCCATTCCCCAGTTCTTCCGCGACAACCAGGGCGATTTCTTCATCGGCTGCTTGTTTCTAACCGAGCTCAGCACGCCCTTCGTCTCTCTGGGCAAGATACTAATTCAGGTGAGGAGACGAAAATTTGCAGAATGTGGCCGGTGCATTTTGAATGTTTTGCTGTTGTTTACAAGCAAAACTGGCGTTAGCCTGCTACTCCTTTTCCACCAGTAGCAGGTCGTGTATTTCAGCGCTAGGCCTTCAGTAGTGCTATGTCTGAATCAATCCAGACTGAAAAAAGGGTGGTGGGATTTACTACAAGTCCACTAGAGGGTGCCATTAGCCGGGAAATAACTCACCCACCTTTCTTAATGACATCCATTTTTTTTCTTGAAAAATCTGTCTTGAAAATGCCTTTCACTGTAAATCTACAAACAAATCCGATTAAATACAGCAGAATATATTTGTTCATGCAGCTTGCGACCGATACAGTATGCTAGCTCTGGCCAGTATGCATTTATCACTTGCAGCTAGTGGTCAGAGCAGTTTTCGCCAACTATGATTGGCTAGTTACTAGCCAATGATAGTCAAAAACTGATCCTGTGACTGTAAAGTGTCCTTGAGTTTTGAAAGGCACTTAGAAATGCATTATTATTATTATTATTATTATTATTATTATTATTATTATTATTATTATCATCATCTGGCTATTAGCTATCGCGCGAGCGAGCTATCTCTGTATTTGCTATCTAGCTGGCTATCTGTCTATCTAGCTATCTAGCTATCTATCTAGCTATTAGCTATCTATTAGCTATCGAGCTAGCGTTCTATGTATTTGAGTTACTTCCGGGTTGAGTGAACGCTGGCGCGTGTGGCTGCCGCTGCTCACCCACAGAAAAACTGATCCTGTGACTGTAAAGTGACCTTGAGAGTTTTGAAAGGTGCTTAGAAATGAAATATATTATTATTATTATTATTATTATTATTTTGAAGTGGGCAAAATAAAGAAATGATGAAATCTCTTGTCTCATCCACCAGCTGGGTCTCCAAGATGGCTGGCTGCACAAGTTCAACGGCGGCATGGTGCTCTTCACCTTCTTCACGTGCCGCATCGCCCTCTTCCCTTACATGTACTGGGCTTACGGACGCCATTACGGCATCCCGCTCTACGCCGTACCCTTCCGCCTGTCGCTCGTCGCCAACCTGGGTAACGTCTGCATCCTGGCGCCGCAGGTCTACTGGTTCGTACTACTGCTCCGAAAGGGTTACCGCCTTTACCAGCGCAGTCGGCGGCCTTCCGCGTCACCGTTTAAGGACCAGTGATTCCCGGTTGTCCTTAGACGCGCACTAACGTAAATGTACTTTTCATAATCCCAACACCCACCCGCCGTTGTATTGGAGGACCGCTGGTGATTACCCACCCCCACCCCCAACCACTGCACAATTTCACCTGTACCAATTATTTGGAATTTGATTCTAACAGCGGATCTCTCCCAAGAAACGACTGCTGATTTTTTTTGGAGGGGGGCATTTTCGAGCCCGGTCCGGCTGTGGATCTCTTACCGAGCGTTCACACCAAGAAGATAGTAGAAAACGCATGGGTGGACACAATCATTCTTTGAGGGCGAGTGGCGGCTTCTACAGGTATTTAATTGTGTTTGTTTTTGTATTTTAGTAGCGGTTTTGGAGTCACTCATTTGATTGATCAATCTTTGATTTCTATTTCAATTGGCTTTTCAAAAAGTAGATTTTTCAGATAGAATTGTATCAAAAATACAAACCCAAATAGAAAATGACTAAAATATTATACGCAATGTTGAAAATTAACTCATTCACTGCCAGACAATAAGCAAAACATGTGTCCACTCCAGTGCCAGGGTTGTTGTCATTTCGTCATCAAATTCCAAGACCCACAGAATATTGAGTTTTTGGACAACATGAACATTCAATGCAGCGTAATAAACCTTAGTCTCTCTTCTGTCATCAGAAAAAAAGTTAATTCCTAAATTTTATATGGGTCTGGAGTTATATGAGGTTGAAATGAGGGCTGCTGGACACAAAAACAATACATATTGGTTTATATAGCGCTTTAACAACAGCTGAAGCTATAACAAAGCCCTAACATGGGAAAAAGGGAAAATGCTGCCTCTTTGTGGAAGGGAAAAAATATTGCCAGAGGTCTGGCCAGCGCTTTATCAGCACCCAATTAAGAAAAAAAAACTAAACCCTAATTTGCGAATGGCGCTCCACGTCATATTTTCAATTCCTGGATAAATTCGTGAATGGCAGCGAATGAGTTAACGCCGATAAATGGGGGATTACTGTATTTCATTATTTCTTTATTTTTTTTTTTTGCCGTTTCACAATGAAATTGAAATGGGGGCGGCAGAGGTCTGACTCGCGCTTTTTCCCCACCCCCGTCAGTAATAAAAAAACCAAAACCCGAACAAATTAAATTTCAATTCCCGAATAAATTTCCGAATGGCAGTGAATGAGTTAATTAGCTTACAAAAAAAAATGCATGTGACTCATTATTAGTTTGTTTTTAAAGAAAATCTAAATAAGCAATTAGATTTTTCAGAGTGGGTTTAATCAAAATTACAAACCCAAATCGAAAATGATTTAAATAATACAAGATAAACAATGTTTAAAAAATAATGGCTTCAAGATACGTTAGCTTGTCAAGGCCCCATTAGCTCAAGCGATGTACAGAAGCAGTTCATTTATTACTATGCAATAATAATAATTCAAAGAATGAGAATATTCTAGTTGATTTACATTCTCCTCGTCTATAAAAAAAAACCCATAATGCTCATATTGTTGGTGGATCATGGTTTTTTTGTTCTCAACTGATTGTGGCGGCTAACAAAGTATTGCTAGCTAAAGCTAACCTAATTTGTAATGTTCATAACCATCAAACCCGATTTTGATATGTATAATCTGAGCCTGAAAAACATTTTTTTTTGTAATTTCAAACACAAAATAGACACAATTTAATCAAATAAGGGGTTCTTGGAACAGCGCTAGCCAGACAGTATTAACCGGAGATGTAGTGCTAGCATCTAGCGTACGATATTAGCTCTGTATGCTAATACCGTACATGAAGATTGTGACATGAAGGATGGTTGATAGATAGATAAATTTCCCCTCTGCGATCAGCCGGTGCCTCAAAAGATGAGCAATAAGGTGAGCTAGCGTTAGCCGGTTAGCGCAGATTTTGAGGGCTTTATAACACTTTCAGGTTTTTCAAGATTTACATCATCTATCTTAACATATGAACTACTTGACACAAGAAGAATCTCTTATTATTTTAATAATCAGGCCCTTTTTTTTTAATCTCGACAATTCTACGTTTTCCCGCTTTTCTCACCCAAGATGCGCTTCCGGAATTAGACGATGTTGTAGTTAACTCGGCAATGTGCCACCTACAAGGTACAATCGGAGCCATAAGAGAGCAATATTCTACTGAGTTATGTAAAGGAACGGTGAGGCTAGTAGCTAATGCTAATCATCGCACATTCGAACTTTTACTATAATGATAACGCAGCACCGTTTGTACACATGACCAAGACAGTCAGTTTGTTGTTATACTGTAAAGTTAAAAAGTATTCAGAGTCAAACTGACTCCGAATACATTTATATTTCACTTAATTTTCCCCCCTAGGAAAAAATAGAATCTATGCAAAAAAAAGATGGCCACGTTGCATGTTTACAAGTCCTGACGTCAAGTTTTTAAATTGGTTAAGTCCTGCCTCGCCGCGTTTAGTTTAGTTGTTTATTTGTGAACATTTCAACTCTTAATCACATTGCATTCCAAATGAAACATTTGAAATTGTTTGACATTGCGAAGAAGATGACCGTCAATTAGCCATAGCCTTATTAGCCCTAAAACATCATTATTTTGGTTTTAAATATCGCTGACAAACATTTTTTTTTTTTACTTTGTACTTTTTGTGTTAGTATTTAAAGGACAACCGACGCCGCCGGACAAGTTGTGTCCATCATTTGTAAAATTACTTCAAAGCGCATTTTACAAAGATTCCACGGCATATATATATATTCAGGAAGTCTTGTTTTTGAGTTGGTGACGATCCGTCACGTCAGGAACGCCCTTGACCGAGAAAGCGACACACAATGCATTTTGGGTACTTTTTTTTTGGCTTGTACCCTGCAGCGTAAATCCAGCTTCGCCTCCGATTCGTCCAACATAGCACCCGCGAATTTGTGTGTGATTTTAGTCTTAATCACCGACTTTAAAAGAACAATCTGAAATGTGAAAGGCCCACAAACTTTTAATCGTTTCTTTTTGATCGTCTTAAGTTGATCCTATCTGCACGGGTTTGATGGCGATTATTCGGAAGACGACGGTATCATAGATTCGAAACTTATCATCCTCACACGATCTATCTTCTACTTCTTCCTAATGATCTTTCTACTGGTTGGCAAACCAAAGACTGTTAGGCACTTTAGTTCATCCAAGCACATTGTCACATTTAATAACAGTTGTCGTTTTAGTGTGTCATATCAGTCAACCATCTCTTCTAAAAAGGCTGCTAATCACACCCAAATGTTATTCATCCCAAATTTAAGTCATTTTTTTTTCCCTAATAATAGTTTTTGTATGTTTTATTGGTGTAAATTTTAAAAAAAGTCATTGGCTTTAGGGCAGCTACAGCACTATAATGGGGATGGCAACGCTAGGTTTTAGCATTAGCATGCGGTGACAAAACGAGCTAATTACACATCACCTTTAGCTGATGCTTAACTAGCTTACTCGGGGCCTTTGCCGTACTTGTCAGATAATGCTAGCTAACGCCCCGATTCTGGGGACTTTTAATTGTCAAGCCCCTTTTGGTTCTCAATTATCATCTTAGCACAAGTTAGCGCTTCAATGTCGCATCAAGCGAAAAGGTATCGCTGCCCATGTGAGCTAGCCTACCTTCTATAGCTAACACAAATTACAGAATGTGTTGATTTTGTGATTTTCTTACCGATGTTTGAGGGTAGAATGGCTAATGTCGAGCGAGGACCAGATAAACGTATGCTACCATGCTTACGCTCAAATCAAACAGGAGCTAGTGCTCGGTTGTTGTGATTCAGTAGCCATTTTTTTCCTGCTAATTTACCAACTGAGTGAACCGCACTGCTCATTTGTAGCATCTTTTTTTTTAAGATAATCAAAGCGCTGTTACTGAACTTGGAACTCCCTCACCGGAGAACAAGTCATCCATTTTACTCACACACTTTAATAATATAGTGATGTAACACTCCCCCTCCCCACTCCCTGATACGCTAGTGCAGATTTTGTCTGTCAGACATGCACAACTATTTGAGCTAAGATGTCACGCTAGGGTGATTTTAATCAGTGGAAAGCGAACCAAATATGGTTCCCCGTGCCTTGTGAAAAAAAGACAATTTGAATAGGTGGCGTTTACAGGTTGTAGCTCTTATGTTTTATCATCACCAGCATATCATGGAAGAGCCATGAAAGTTGGTCATCTTTTTTGAAAACATTTCATTATCATAGCAATTTATTTGTATTTACTGCTTGAGCATCAATACAACTGATTCCGGTTCATTTATGCAACTTTAAAGGACAACCGACGCCTTCGGTCAAGTTGTGTCCATAATTTGTAAAATCACTTCAAATGACTTCTACAGAGCGTATTTTACAAAGATTCCACCGCCAATAGCTATATTTTACGTTTTAAGACTCGCACTGAATATTCCGGAAGTCTTGTTTATGCGTTGGTGACGAGTCCGTACGTGACGTCACTGAAGGAATGCCCCTGACGGAAAAAAGGACACATTGTAGCAGTCCTTCCATCACGTCAATGCTTGTTCGGTCTGAAAACCTCATGTTGCACCAAAAATAGCCAGAAGAGGGCGACCAAGCTCCATGTAAGGAATTTATCATTCCATCATCAATTCCTCACAGGAGCTTGGTCGCCATTTTCTGCCTCTTTTTTGGTGATACATTTCCCCCCAATTTTGCCTCAAAATGGCACGGAATAAATCCTTTAATCGATTGCAAACATGTATGCTTTCTTCTTCAGAACTATTTGAATCATATTCATAACTGGATGAGTAACAAGAAAGCATCTTCTCCCAATCTGAAGCCATTGTTTTGATTCTCGAGCAAGGCAAGACGTCCTGGCGTGATGTCACGAACAAGGGGGCGGGACCTTCTGAAACGCGCCATTTTCGAGGTCATTTTGAAGTAGTTTTGGGACACTTTAAGTCATTTTTATTGGCATTTGACTAAAAATATCAGCCTGCGTGTTTTGGGTATTTTAGATGCTATTAAACGTTTTTCTGATGTCCGTTAGGAAACAAAAAATGGTGTCGGTTGTCCTTTAAGTTAAAATAACTTTTAAAAGAGGTGACTGGTACATTGTATTTATGTCAAAGGCTTACGGTTTGGTTGCTGTGCTCTTGTTGGTGGTTTAGAATATTTGCAGCCTTCTACGATTTGACTCATGTCTCCCATATTCTTTTGTGCGGTCAGTCAAATGCACCGCTGCACAACCTTTTTATCACTTCCTGCCCCGCCCCTAGCTTTTTTTTTTTTTTTTTTTTTTTTTTTTTTTTTTTTTTTGATAGTGTAATATTTTCATGGGTCAATAGCAGAATTTGATGGCTTGGGCCTTCTTTTGTAGCTTGATATTTTTTCGGGGGGGGGGGGGGGGGAGACTGGATTGTTTATGACAAAATATGAAGAAGATAAAAAAACAGATGTGCACCCCTTTAAGAAAAATCAATAAACTTGATTTGATAGTCTTTTGATATTGTGACTCTGTGTCATTTGTGTCAATTCAAAAATCTCGCAAACACCCAAAAAATGTACATTTTCTGCTAACGATTTATGTTTTCCAGTCTTCTTCAATTGTAGTTTGACATCCCCGCCACTCGAGGTCGCTGTTGATTCAACGTAACGCTGTTGAGTAGTCATTCCTGCCTTAAAGCATCAGAAATGCTGGACACGTCTCATTTTTTTCGTTAATTACTCATCACATTATGTCTTTGGATGATAATAATAATAATACATTTTATTTGTAAGCGCCTTTCAAAACTCAAGGTCACTTCACAGTCACTGGATCAGTTTTTCTGTGGGTGAGCAGTGACAGCCACATGTGCCAGCGTTCACTCAACCCGGAATAACTCAAATAAATAAAAAAAACCTAGCTAGCTAATAGATAGCCATCTAGCTAATAGCCAACAGATGGCCAGCTAGCTAATAGCCAACAGATAGCCAGCTAGCTAGCTAATAGATAGCCAATAGACAGCCAGCCAACCAGCTGACTCGCTAATAGATAGCCAGCTAACTAGCCAGCCAGCTAACTACCACATAGCTAATAGTCAGCCAGCTAGCTATATAGCACTTTAACAACTGCTGAAGATAAAACAAAGCACTAACATAGAAAAAAGGAAATGCTACCACTTTGTTGAAAAGAAAAAAACATTGCCAGAGACCATGGCCAGCGCTTTATCGGCACCCAAGCAAGAAAAATCAAAACCCAACCGATTGTATGATACATTTTTTAACCTGTTTTTACTTTAAAAAAAAAATCCACGTGTGCACATGAATTTAAGCAATGGATATGGTGAGTAATCGTCAATCATGGTAAACAATAAGAAAATTGGAGATTAAAAACAATTTTGTAAGTATTACTACTAAAGTCGTTTCTATTTATAATTGTATTTTATTTATTGTATTCTATTTGTGATTGTATTTTATTATAGTACCTATGCTTGTCTGTGACTGTAAAATGTCCTTGAGAGCTTTGAAAGGCGCTTGAAATGTAAATTATTATTATTATTATTATTATTATTAAGTCCACATATTTTTGTCTATCACGTACCTTATCCCTGGTTGCCGAGGGAGGCTCACAAACAAATAATTCAAGCCCCTCCTAACTATTGCCTTACCCCCCCCCCCCCCCCTCTCTCTTCCTCCACCCCTTTATGTCCCAAAATACATAGACAAGCCTGTTGCAGTCAAACCCATATGGGACACTTGAGTGTCCAGTGGAAGTGAAGTGAAATACTCACCGGCAACGTTTCAAAGAGGATGGGACAAGAACCAGATCCTTCCAGAAGGTTTGTTTAATCCAATCTCTAGTTCCAAATTTGATATGATTGCTTAACCTTGCATCTATCTATGTCCAGATTTTCCCGTTAGATGAACAAAGACGCAAGATCCAAGTCCGAAGTGAAAGATAAGACCCTTGTTGAAAGAAGTCAAAGTTCCTCGATGAGCGGTTGTTGTGATTCCTTTTAAAGCATCCGTACCGGATTATTAATCTGGACATGCAAAGTATCTATTGAGTGTTTCCATCTGGAGAAGAAAAGTCGTCATCTAGAGAACTCTTGCTTCTGGAATCGACCGTGGTACTTACCATAGACAGCCATGGACCAAGGCGCAAAGTTTGCCGAGGAGAAAATAATCAGCAAAGCCCTGGTGGAATTCAATGCCACCTTGCAGGCGGCCGTGAGAGAAGTCCACGTGGACGTGAGCGCCTTCAAACAGCGCATCGAGCATCGTATGGAAGAAATGAACGCCTCAAGTGAGCCTCTCGTCCAAGCAGTTAGCCGACTACAGGAGGAGAACCTGCAGCTCCATTCCAGGTTGGAGGCCCTCAGCCGCCTGGTCGAGTCTCTCGCCGGAGTGCAAATCGATAGGAATTTCCCGGCCGCCGTGTCGAAGGGGAAGAATAGTGAGCAAGGTGCGGAAAACGGCCTTCTAGAGATGCAATCTAGGAACCAGGAAGTCCAGAGATGCTCGATTGGTCTGACTCCACCTGGATCCCTACCACCATGGAGAACCAAAGAACTTAATGTAAGCATTCAAAGCAGATCTCTTAAATCATTCACATCATTCCAAAATAACTAAAAAGACTACCGTATTTTCCAGTGTATAATGAATGAAAAACATTTTCCAAGTAGAATACAGACACTCCCCTACTTACGAACATTCGAGTTACGAACAACGGTACATACGAACATTTTTGTAGTAACATATGTAGTATTCTCTCCAGTTTTACATGTACATATCTGGATCTGGATTTTATGAAATGTTTATTTTTCATTACAAACCAATACAGCTTACTTATAAAAGCTACTTATACAAGCCTTAAACATACAGCACTGAAGCAACTTACGAACAAATTCAACTTACGAACAAATTCACCTGATGGACGACCCTTCTTAACGTTGGGAGCGTCTGTATTTATTCGAATCAATGTCCCCCTCGATAATCAGGGTTTATAAATGTCAGGTTGTACATGTAAATTTATTTTTCAGATACAAGCAGATAGAAAATCAATCGTGAATGGTGCAGAGGGGGCTACAATAAAAAAAAATGTCAACGGTCCATACGAACATTTTTGTGGTAGCATATGTAGTATTCTCTCCAGTTGTACATGTACATATCTTTCTAGAGCATATGTTTTATTAAATGTTTCTTTTTCAGTACAAACCAATAGAGGTTACTTAGACAAGCCTTAAATATACATATATATAAACCTTAAACATACTTATATAAGCGTTAAACATACACCCCATACAAAATATAACACTGGATCAACTTACGGACAAATTCAACTTACAAATGAATTCAATTTACAAACAAATTCGACTTACGAACACATTCACCTGACGAACGACCGTTCGGAACGTATCTCGTTCGTAAATTGGGGAGCGTCTGTATATACATTTATAAAAGTATTCCACAAATAAGGCAAACCGCATTATAAGGCGCGCCAGTAGTGGCTGCGGTTACGTTTTTTATATCCCAGCATGGACCGTGTACTACTTCCTCTACAGGGGGGAAATGGAGTAGTTGTGAGACCTGTTTTGGCTCAATGTGACTTCACATATAAGGCGCATCTGAGTGTAAGGCGCAGAGGCATTTTTTTGAAGAAAATGAAGGTGTTTGGGTGCGCCTTATACACCGATAAATACACTAAATACCAAATCGGTATCCAATGACCGCCCATCCCTCAAAAATAATCGTTCCTGGAATTAGTCCAAATCATCTTGATGCTTAAACCCCCTGCAGTCATTTGAACCTGTCTAAATCCTGATCATCAGCCTTAGCTAATGTTTGTTTAGCTAACGTTTGTTTTCGGGATTGGTTTCTCGCCCCCCAAAAAATGGCTCAGGGTGAACCTAGCGACCATTTTCTGACCTGAAAATTCACCCCCTCTTAAGTTATCATACCTTTCACTGACTTGAACATCTCATCACCAATATCATTTCACGCGATTATATCCTCACACGCTCGCTCCTTTCCCGAAGCCTGACGATTTATTGCCGCAACCGTCACCGCCAAAAGGTCATGACTATTATTGGCCCCAAGTTTTTGCAGTCCGGAGCTTCTCCGTATCGGCTTTCGTCATATTCCTTTCCTCAACTCAACTCGTCCATGCGTATGAATGCCAGGGTAGTGGAACTAACATAGTCATTCATAGCTGATCATTAAGGAGACCCCGAAAAAGACGTGTGGATTTATAACGAGAGTTAAAACTGTTCTTGTATAATGCCATGATGTAAAAATAAACCCCTCCGTGGTGGAGGAATAGCTCGTCGCAGCTTACCAGACTCTTAAAGGACAACCGACACCATTTATTTGTTTCCTAACTGACATCAGAAGAACATTTTATAGCATCTAAAATACCCAAAACACGCAGGCTGATATTTTTAGTCAAATGCTAAACAATAAAAATGAGTTAAAGTGTCCCAAAACTACTTCAAAATAACCTCGGAGATTTTCAGAAGGTCCCGCCCCCTTGTTCGTGACGTCACGCCAGGACGTCTTGCCTTGCTCTAGAATCAAAACAATGGCTTCAGATTCGGAGAAGACGCTTTCTTGTTACTCATCCAGTTATGAATATGATTCAAATAGTTCTGAAGAGGAAAGCATAAATGTTTCAATTAAAGAAGTCCTCCCGTATCTAGCTATCTAGCTGGCTGGCTAGCTAGCTCTCTAGCTGGCTAGCAAGCTATTTATCTGTATATCTATTAGCTATATAGCGAGGTAGCTTTCTAGCTATCTAGGTCACCGAGTCTACTTGACGTTTCTGCCGCTGCTCACGCAGAAAAAATATCCTGTGACTGTAAAGTGTCCTTGAGAGTTTTGAAAGGCGCTTATAAATATAATGCATATTATTATTATTATTATTATTATTATTATTATTATTATTATTATTATATAGGCCAGCCAACAGCTAGACAGATAGCTGACAGATAGCCAACAGCTAGCCAAAAATATCTTTTTCTTTAGCACATCCTCATAAGTACTCGTGTGATCCATTAGCTAGCTAGCTAGCTTGCTTTCGATCTATTTGAGTTACTTCCGGGTTGAGTGAACGCTGGCGCGTGTGGCTGCCGCTGCTCACCCACAGAAAAAACTTCTCCTGTGACTGTAAAGTGACTTTGAGAGTTTTGAAAGGTGGTTAGAAATGAAATCTATTATTATTATTATTATTATTTAGTAGTAGTAGTAGTAGTAGTAGTAGTAGTAGTAGTAGTATGAGCACCCAAGCATGAAACAACAAAACCAGAACAAATTCGGGAATGGCGCTCTACGTCATATTTTCAATTCCCGAATAAATTTGTGAATGGCAGTGAATGAGTTCAACAGTACAACAGCCATTTTGGTAACGCCTTTCCAAGATATTCGCAGAGTTGGACGGGGGCTTCGGGTTTGAAATGGATTATGGGCTGGGGTCGGGGGGTCAAATGGAGTCAGTCTGTGACATCCTACTGAAGGGGGCCCACAGATCACGCAGGCGCTAATCTTCCATCCTGGTGGCGAGTTGACAGATTGAGAAGTCTGGCTATAAGTGTTGCAAAAGAGGCTCGGGGTGTTTGGGGTGGGGGGGGGGGAGTCGTTGGTGCAAATACAGGCCAGGTTTCAGGGTGATATACTTAGGCGCTTCCCCTCCGACCCTGATTTTGGGGCTATATTGGGACATAAAAACAGAAGGAAAATCTTCAAAGATCTAAAATAGCCTCTTTGTGGGAACACACGTGGTTTCAGCTGTCAATGAGGAGAATCTTTCAACTGCTAAGCTACATTAGCGATTGTCGAATAATACAATAATATAATAAATAGCGATTATTCGAATGTCCCATTCGATGCTAATGCTAATGTAACAGCTTTTTTTGTATGGAAGCATCTTCCTTTTCATGATATATCACATAAGCATGAATAAAGTTAGTATAATATGCATGAAATACGCATTTCAGTCAGCCACATAAACAACTTAGTTTAACGCAGTGGTGGACAGTCAAGGCCTGCAAAGGCTTCTCTGCTGGCCTAAAAATATCTGAATCACGGTCTGAAGTCAATTATATTTTGTCCATAAATTCTTATTAAATACAGTAAAGTCTCGTTATATCGATATTCAAGGGAGTCCAAAAAAATATCGATATAACCGGGACTATCGATATATCCGACCCTGTTTGCATGTAATTTTCCCCGTGCGTGCATAGAAATAGTATCGATATAACCGGGACTATCGATATATCCGATATCGATATAACGAGACTTTACTGTAATTCCAAATTGTCTTCCTTTCATGACTTTTCCCCTGTTGCGCTGCTTCCAGGTGGTTTTTCGTATTTAAGCATTTAACCAATCACATTTCAGCCATCATTTGTTATCAGGGTCAGAAATCTAACTGGACACCTTCAAAATCAGTTCTGCAGGCCCTGGAGCATGAAGTAAGGGTCAGTGAAACTGTTGTTCAGACTTTTCGCTTACTAGCCAATCATAGTTTCCGAAAACCGCTCTGATGACAACCCGATAGTGACAAGCGCATACTGGCCAGCGCTAGCACATCGTATCAGTAGTGATCTGCTATTGTGTTGATTTAATAGCAATTTTGTCAACCCACAATGGCCGAAAGAGGAGAAGAAATTAATTTGGTTGGAGATTTACTCTTAAAGCCATTTTCACGATGACTTTTTAAGAAAAAATGGACACAATAAGAAAGATCGGTCGGTTACTTCCTGGCGAATGGTGCCCTCTAGTGGACTTGTAGTAAATCACACTACACTTTTTTCAGTCTGGATCGTTTCCGACATAGCACTACTGAAGGCCTAGCGATGAAATCCAAAGCCCGCCACGGGTTTTACGCAACGTGAACGTTCCATGACAAACGATTGCAGGATGTCCGGTGGGCTACATTGCTACGTGTTTATTTTAGCGCAAGTTGGTTTAAAATGCCACTGCGGAACCATCGCCCTCGATGACAGCGGATACACCCTGGAACGTAAACAGTCAACAGGAGTCGCCACGTTGCGTTGCTAAGGCCGACACAAATAGACACAACAGCAGCTGTGCAGGTTGCATCACCTAAGCCGGCTAATGCTAATATTGATCCTGATCGTAACCCCCATCATTTGGCCCCCTTTATCCTGACTGCTTTATGTGAAACGCATCAAAATTTGACATGTCGTACTCTCCTGAAATAGGGAATGGGGGCCCAGGCAGAGAAGCTCATTGGCTCAGTGGAACACCAGAGCAGGAAGCAAGGTGAGCAGACATTTTTTTTTCACAATTAAACCAGTCATGTGACCATCCAAAACTTTTGGCTTTTTATTAAGAATACGTAGCCCAATCCCACGTGTCTCTCACCTCCAGATCCGGCATGATGCCAAGTAAGTTTCCCCCCCGTACCGTGAATTCAAAGTTATTTGTCGATTCAATCTGTCTTTCAACGCGCTCAGTCCAGGAGAAGTTCGACAGTCCAACTGAACCTCATCTTCCCATCACCGCAATGACGAGAGTCAGCTCGGACGCTGCGACCGTTGCCCATTCTGCGGCTACCGTGGTTAAAACGACAACCGAAACCACAATCAAATCCTCCAAAAATATTAGTGGTGAGTAGTGTTACCAAGCTTGAGGTTGTTGTTTTTAACCGATTGGTTATTTTGGGTTCAATTCAGAACAAAGTTTGTAGGACTTGAGATCAAGTCTAGACCAAGTACTGTAAAGTATAGAAAACAAAGACTATGAGGGCTTAGGACCAAGTCCAAAACAAAACTCAGAATAGTTCAGACGAGCAAAGTTGATTCCAAGACTCAAAAGACGATATGCACTCCAAATGTCTCCACTCCAGTGCCAGGGTTTTTGTCATTTTCACTCAAATTGCAGGACCCACAGAATATAGAGTTTTAGGACTACATAAATATTCAATAGAGCGTTAGAAATCTTAGACTCTCTTCTTTCATCACAAAAAAAAAGTTAATTCCTAAGTTATTTGGGTCTGGAGTTATCTGAGCTTGAATAAATTCAGGAATGAGTGTAAGACGATAGAAGACGGATTCAAGACAGACCAAGACCTTGACGGTTTGAGATAAACTGACTCCAGTGAGACGTTAAATAGTTGGGGATGAAGTCACGACTGAACCCATCGATGGAAAGGTTTCTTCAGCCGTCATTTGTACTTCTAAGAAGTACTTCTTTGAAGTACAGACCACTCCTGTACGACTGAGAGCTTACACAGACGTATCAAGACTGAAATGTTGAGTAGTTAAGGCCAAATCCAGAAAAGTATTTCCTCTAAAAGGTGTTCCTGGATCCAATGACCTTCCATCCCAGGATCAATTGATTTCATTGGCATATCTTCCCCTCACAGATATGAGCAGAAGCAACCCCGACGTTTCTCCTGCACCTAAATCTGTTCCGATTCCATCTCTGCCAGAATCCCACATCGTAAAACCAGGACAGTATCCATTTCGACGGGGTGAGTCCTTTCGATCCCAAATCAATGACCCTATTCGTTTGTTCTTGTATTACCTTTCTAAAATGGATCTTCTGATCAGATATCACCGATACCAAACCGCAATCGGGTCTCTCAACCTCGGACAAAACTGCCACCATGTCACCGCCAATTGGGTCACCTACATCCCAGGAATCATCTGTAAAATCCGGAGAATACCCCTTTAAACGAGGTACTGTCCCTGCCATCCGAGGTAGACCGATAGTCTTCATACCTGTAGATGGTTTTGCCATCTTGTAGATTACATAAAAACGTTCTGGTTCCTCACTGCAGCTCCAGTTCTCAGGACGCCGAGTCCGAGTCTTAAAAGAAGTGTCAGCTTTCCTCAACCAAGTCAAAAACAAGTCATTTTTTTGTCTGGTGTTTTGTATCTTAGGGTGTCAAACTCATTTTATATTGCCATACATGCGGATGTGGAACCGTCGCGGCTTGGAATTGAAGCGGATTTACGTGAGACAAGAGATGTGAAACAATCTCTATTCGTCAATGGATGCTTCAGCTTCGTGTTTGCTTTTGACATTTAGCTCGTAGTAGACGTGCACATTCCACCATGATCCACTGGTGAAAAGGACGCTTTGATCTTCTCTTTCGTCTGGAACTGCTACATACAACAAAGAGGGTGCAGAAAAGTGCTTCAGATTCATGGATTTTTCCCCCCGCTTTTAAATTATCCTTTGGGCCTGATAGTGTCTCATTGGGGACCGGTTCCGGCCCATGAGCCTTAGGTTTGACACCCTCATTTTAAATGGACATACATAAAGTTTTGCTGTAGTCTTGATAAGTCTGTCTTCTACATTCCTGAAAACGGACTGTACCCATATCAATTCAGTTGATTTTTATTTTCTGAACTGTTTTTTTTTTTTAATATATTTACAGAAAAGTTACTTCCTTCCAAATCCGTCATAAAACCAACTTTATCGACAAATTTTGAAAAGTAAGTCAACCGCATACCCTGATGTACATTTTCTTACGCTAGCTTTGGTACCTGCGGTTGATTTGAGCTGTTTTTTTTGCTTCTCCAGGAAGAACAACAGCCCTCCCGTGGAGTCTAAGCATGATCCGACCAAATCCAACACTCTTCCTCGTTCTGGTGGCGCTCAGGCTAAACGCGCTCTATTTGAGAGAATGAACTCCGACCCTGTCAAGTTCGTACCACAATTTTTATTTTTTGGGGTATTTTTTACTCCAACAAATGTTATATTGTCAATTAGCTCTGAAACAGACGCTTAATGGACATTTCTATTCAAATAGGCCGAAGGATTCTAAGCCCAAATTGAAGCGTTCCCAAAGCTTTGGAGTTACCAGCGCTAGTGGTATCAAACATATCCTGTTGGAGTGGTGCCGCTCCAAAACCATCGGCTACCAGGTATGAAAATTGAGGAGGGTGCTCCAGAACTAAAAGTCAATATTCTGTGGGTCTTGCAATTTGAGTGAAAATGACAAAAACCCTGGCACTGTATTGGACACGTTTTTGCACATCGTCTGGCAGTGAATGAGTTAATAGCTAGTAGCCAATTCGAAATGTTTGGTGTCTTTATAATCCAATAAAAGCCCAATTTTAGGACTCCAAAAATATCAGTTCTTGGGAAATCTTCACATTATTTGTTTTATAAACTGATCAAACTCTTCCTCCCGTAGAACATTGACATCCAGAATTTCTCCTCGAGTTGGAGTGACGGCATGGCCTTTTGCGCTCTGGTTCATTCCTTCTTCCCGCTGGAATTCGACTACAACACGCTAAAGCCCGCCAACCGGAAGCAAAACCTGCAGCTGGCTTTCACAACGGCTGAGTAAGTTTATTTATTTATTTAGTTATTTATTTATTCATATATTCATTTATTTGTTTATTTACATTTTATTTGTTGATTTATTGATTTAATACAGTAAAGTCTCGTTATATCGATATCGGATATATCGATAGTCCCGGTTATATCGATACTATTTCTATGCACGCACGGAGAAAATTACATGCAAACAGGGTCGGATATATCGATAGTCCCAGTTATATCGATATTTTTTCGGACTCCCTTGAATATCGATATAACGAGACTTTACTGTAATGTAATAATTTATAAATGTATTTATTTTATTTGCTTATTTATTTATTTATTTATTTATTTATTTATTTGTTTGTTATTTTTTTGCTTATTTATTTATTTATTTATTTATTTATTATTTGCTTATTTTATTTGTTTATTTGTACATTTATTTACATTTATTTTTATGTATTTATTTATATATTTTTATTTTGTTTTGTTTTGTTTAATTTTATTTTATTTATTTATTTGTTTATTTGTTTATTTATGCATTTGTATATTTATCGATGTATGTATTTATTTATTATTTATTTATTTTTATTTGCCCATTTATTTATTTCTTTTATTTGCTAATTTATTTATTTATCAATTTATTTATTTATTTATTTATTTACTTACTTATTTTTTTATTTGCTTATTTTATTTGTTTATTTGTACATTTATTTTTATGTATTTATATATTTTTTTGTTTTGTTTTGTTAAATTTTATTTATTTATTTATTTTTATTGCATTTGCGAGAAGCATTTTGGTTTCGATTTAGGAACTCAAACCAACGCAAGATTGGTCTTTATTTACTCGACTGCAGGTAAACCGAGAATCTGCCAATTTAGTTATTTTCCGCTTGAGAATTTTACCATTTGTTTGAACTTTTTCCTCTTTTTCTTGAATCTTAATCATCTATTTGAAAAAAAAAAAGTATTTCATTTATTTTCAATGACACTTAATTCATCGGGGCACGACACAAATGTCATTTTGACGCAATACGCTATTAATTTTACAATATTTCCTATGTTTGCCCTCCCGTGTCAGAACCCAGGCCGACTGTCTCCGTCTGATCGAAGTGGACGACATGTTGGAGATGGGCGACAAACCGGACCCCATGTGCGTGTTCACCTATGTCCAGTCCCTCTACAATCACTTGAAGACATTTGAGTAACTCACTGTCACTCTATATCAGAGACAAGTGCAAAAATGCACTTTTTTTTTGTCGTCGTATAACCACGTTTGAAGGAAAGTGATGCTAGTGTTCAAGCTTTGTGTGTCTCTTATGCTGTTGCGGTGTTGACAAAAGCAACTTTTGAGCTAAGCCTCGCAATATGACAATACTGCAGATGTGAATGTGCAAAGATGACGTGGGCATGCGACAGAATAGCTTAAAGAACAACCGACGTCACTTTTTTGTTTCTTAACTGACATCAGAAAAAGCATCTAAAATACCCAAAACGATATGATATTTTTATTCAAATGCAAAACACCAATAAAAATGACTTAAATTGTGCAAAATCTGCAAAAAAATTGAGCTGCGAATTGGGCATTTTCAGAAAGTCCCGCCCCCAGTTTGTGACATCACGCCAAGACGTCTTGCATTGCTGCAGAATCAAAACAATGGATTCAGATTCGGAGAATATGCTTTCTTGTTACACATGCAGTTATGAATATGATTCAAATAGTTATGAAGAGGAAAGCATACATGTTTGCAATCGATTAAAGAATGTATTCAGTGCCATTATGAGGCAACATTGAGGGGAGATGTCTCAATGAAAAAGAGGCACAAAATGGCGACCTCCTGTGGCCACCTCTTGTGGCCACCTCCGTTTGCACAGGCTGATAAATTCCTTATATGGAGCTTGGACACCCTCTTCTGACGGCTTTTGGGTGCAACACAAAGTTTTCAGACCAAACAATATAGCAAAATACATTGACGTGATGGAAGGACTGCTACAATGTGTCTTTTTTTCCGTGTGGGGCGTTCCTTTAGTGACGTCACATACGGACTCGTCACCAACTCAAAAACAAGACTTCCTGAATATTCAGCGCGAGTCTTAAAACGTAAAATATACCTATATGCGGTGGAATCTATGTAAAATACGCTCAGTAGAGGTCATTTGAAGCCATTTTACAAATTATGGACACAACTTGTCCGGAGACGTCGGTTGTCCTTTAAGATGCATTTAACACTGTGTCATAATAAAGCCATTTTCTAATGTTTTCCATTCTAAAAAAAAATGTTTTTTTCACCCTTCTATCGATTTTCTAAAGCCTCTAAGTAGCCTATTATTAACAGATCGGAGGCAAGGTTCAAACCCAGAACTTCACACTGTGAGGCAGACTGTGTCGCTGTGGGGTATCACGCTTTTCATATCGCCATCTACTGGCCAAATGAAAACATTGCAATTTATACGAATACAGTACGTTTTACAGCGTTTGTAGTAGACATTATTATAACTATGATCTATATTTTTTGAATTTGACAAAATATTCGTTGTTCATTATTAGTACGCATTTGTTGATGACATTTTTGATTATATTTGTGGAATCACCAAAGATTATGGACTGAATGCGTTATTGTGGTAGTAGTGTGTCTTTTGTCTTTCATAACTTGGGTGGAGTAGTGAAGAGAATTATTAACCACATTTTCAATGACAAACGGATTTTCACTTTTTTTGACAGGTACACTGTGTCCTTGAGAGTTTTGAAAAATTGCGAATAAATGAAATTTATTATTACATCATTATTACAGGTACGTATTATTAGTACATGTATTATTTAATATATTTATTTGATTTTGTTGATTCGCTTAAACGCAGCGTGGAAACCATTGAACATTGTTCGAATGAATTAGAGCAGTTTGTTTACAGGATTTCAAAATATTTTTTTAAACCATTCAATGTGATGATTGACATTTTTACTTTTTTGACTGCCGCGATTACATAATGACATTTATTTCTCAATATATGTCGTAAAAAAAATCGAATCAAATATCAACCTGAACGACGTTTATGTTGTGCCCCGACATTTCTCGGGGTTCGTGAATGCACCTCTTCCCATTGACCAAGGCATCCCTTCCGGTAGATGAGGTCAACTTTTCCCTAGATCCGCCATTTCGGTCCGGGACTTTTCTCGTTGCTCACTTGTTTGTGGCTTTCTTGTTTTATTTGATTACACAAAACACTCCTAGAAGTCTTTCGTCTCTCTAAGATAACGCAGAAACACCCCCGGCGGCTACGTTGTTCGCGAAAACCCGCCTCAAGACGGATTAGCGCACCTTTTTTTTCAATGCCGGGGAGCGACCCTGACCCAAAGTTTTTTGTATGAGTTGCGGATAAAAAGAGAGAGGCGAAGGAGGGTGAACAGGGCCTCGAGCCTCGGGGTGTTTATTGTTCAGTCATGGCCGGTAATTTTGACGCCGAAGACCGCGGGAGTTGGTTTTGGGGCAGGCTGAGCCGCCAGGAAGCCGTTTCTCTCTTGCAGGGACAGAGGCACGGCGTTTTCCTGGTGAGGGACTCCATAACCAGCCCTGGGGACTACGTGCTGTCCGTTTCCGAAAATTCCAAAGTGTCCCATTATATCATCAACAGCAACAGTAGTAACCGTCTATCCGGATCGGGTAAGGTTTGACTTTCGTGCTTAGTTTCCCCAGCTTTCCGTTATCCCTGATTTACTGCAACTGTTTAAAAAATGCCGTCCGACTTGCTATAATGCTGTGGCCCCCGTCGCTGCACATTCGGGAACAAAACTAGCACAGCGGACGCTCCAATTTGACGCGTTTAACCTCATCATACCGCCGTATTTCTACGATACCTTCGAAACACTTGTATATTATGTTTTCTAAATGTGCGTTTTAGAATTCGGCTCCTTTAATGAGGTGTTCAAGCTAGTTTATTTGAAGATAAAATAAGATTGTGTTGGTGGCGGTGGAAGGCAGTGGTGCGTTGGGGACCTAGCTCGTAGGCTAACTAGCACGAGAGAAAAGAAGTGTTAATTGTACAAATTATAACGTAAAATACAATAAATGTATGTTATAATCACCCGAACACTTGAATTCGAGTTAAAGAAGTGAAAACATGAGGTGTGTTTGTGATTTTTTTTTGTTTGAATCACACTAAGGTTAGACTGCTAACATGCCCATTTTCTCAATGCAGTCTGGCGACTCAACAATCCAAGAATCGGCCGAGACATTATGATAAAAATTGGGATTAGATATACACTTAAATTTTACTTAAAAAAATAAAACAGAAATCGCATTTCTGATATTGTGTTTAGAATCATTGTGTTCAAGTTAGAAGTAGGTAATAATAATAATAATAATAGTAATAAATGTAATTTATAAGCGCCTTTTAAAACTCTCAAGGTCACTTTACAGTCACAGTTTACGTTTTTTCTGTGGGTGAGCAGCGACAGCCACACGCGCCAGCGTTCACTCAACCCCGAAGTAACTCGAATAGATAGCAAGCTAGCTAATACCTAGCAAGTGAATCGATAGCGAATAGAAAGCTAATATCTAGTGAATAGATAGCTGTTAGCTAGTGAATAGATAGATATTAGCGCTTGAGACGTGAAACAAAATGGCACACCAAACAATGAACACCCTTAAAGATCATGTAAACAAAACAAACACCAGAATGTTGGACATAACACACATGTGGGGGGGGGGGGAATAAAAGAAAACTCGTAAAACATAAATTTGTTTCCATTAGCATTTATGCTAATATATTTCTGTTTTGATATGTGTGAAGTTATACTCAGTCCTAAATGTACTCATAAATGCAGTTTTGGCTTCTTTGTAGCCGAACGCCCCCTTCAACTAAGCAAATATTTAGGTTTAAATTGTAATCATTCTCTTGTAGTACCTGGAAGAAAAATTACAATCAAAAGTCTATCAAAGTATTACTGTATTTGAACCACTGTTTCCTTATGAGTAGAGCAGGCATGCTGGAGCCTATCCCAGCTGTCTTTGCCAGTAGGCGGAGTACACCCTGAATTGATTGCCAGACAATCGCAGGGCACACACATAGACAACTATACACGCTCAAAATTATATCCTCTGACAATTTACCTGTTTTTTATTGTTTTTTTTGGGGGGATATGGGAGGAAACCCAAGTACACGGAAGAACACACCGGAAGGATTCAATTTGACATCCTCTGCACTGCGAGACAAATGTGCTAACCCAAATCATAAGTCATAGTTTTGATATTGTTTAAATTAGACTGTAGCATTTAAATTTAGCATTTAAGATGCTAAATTTTCCATTGATGTGAAGTGTCTCAAAATAAAAATGAATGAACAGCTAGTTCTTAGCATCGGTGATGTGGGCTAGTCTGCTTAATACTGTAAGTTCCTCTTTTTTTTTTGAATGGAAATGGGCAGTCTGTGCTGTCACAACGGGGGGCGGGGTGGAGTTTTTTTTTTTTTTTTTTTTTTGGGGGGGGGGGGGGTGGTGACTGGTCACATCGGCCTTCGTGGAATGTCTGTCATCCGGCCTCGTCGCGCGCATGCACAGTCCGGCTTCTGAGTTTTTATCGCAAAACCTTTGCCCTTTTTCTTAGCCGTCTTCTGATTCGGTCTGCTTTTACCACCTTGTTTCCTGTATGGCGTTTATGGGAAAGTCACAGGGGACAGTCAATGGGGTGTTAAAGGACAACCGACACAATTTTTTTGTTTCCTAACTGACATCAGAAAAACGTTTTATAGCATCTAAAATACCCAAAACACGCAGGCTGATATTTTTAGTCAAACGCAAAACACCAATAAAGCACGGCATATAGCTATATTTTACGTTTTAAGACTGGCGTTGAATATTCAGGAAGTCTTGTTTTCGAGTTGGTGACGATTCCTGACGTGACGTCACGGAAGGAACGCCCCCTGACCGAGAAAGCGAAACACAATGCATTTTGGGTACTTTGTTTGGTCTGAAAACTTCGTGTTGGTCCGTGTTGATGGCGAAATTAGAAGGAAAACACATAAATAATGCAATAGTGAATCATTGTGTTGCACCAAGACTACTATTTGATACTAGTTGACACAAATTCCCAGCAGACAAATCAGCCATTTCCAACGGAGCTTGGGTGCCTTCTTGTGCATTTTCTGGGACGTTACATTGGAGTCCTGATGCCTCAAAATGATCCGGAAGGACTTCTTTAATCGATTGCAAACATGTATGCTTTCCTCTTCAGAACTATGTATCATATTCATAAATGGATGAGTAACAAGAAATCATCTTCTCCGAATCTGAACTGTCTGAAGCAATTGTTTTGATTCTGGAACAAGGCAGTTTGTGAATGAGTATCCTGACGTGATGTCACGAACAAGAGGGCGGGACTTTTTGAATCTCCCCAGTTTCGAGCTCATTTGTGGCAGTTTTGGGACACTTTAAGCCATTTTTATTTGTGTTTTGCATTTGACTAAAAATATCAGCCTGTGTTTTGGGTATTTTAGATGCTTTAAAACGTTTTTCTGATGTCAGTTAGGAAAACAAAAAAATGGTGTCGGTTGTCCTTTAAATATGACAGTTTTATTTAAAAAAAAAAAAGTCACTCCCAAACACTTTATGTGGCGTTAAAAAAATGAATTAATAGCGCCTTGTTTCAAAATAACCCTCCAGTGAACGTTTTTTTTCTGCTCCTTGGGTTTAACCAAGCCTTAATTGATTTGCCAGGAGCGCCTCCTCCACGGTTTCGCATCGGTGATCAAGAGTTTGAGGCCCTGCCGGCCTTGCTGGAGTTCTACAAAATCCACTACCTGGACACGACCACGCTCATCGAACCCATCACCAAATCCAAGCACATTGGATTCATCAGCTCCTCTGCCGCCGGCCCCCCGCAACAAACCGACGAGGGCGAATTTGTCCGGGCGCTCTTTGACTTCCTGGGCAACGACGACGAGGACCTCCCGTTCCGCAAGGGGGACATCCTGCGCGTGTTGGAGAAGCCGGAGGAGCAGTGGTGGAACGCCGCCAACAAGGAGGGACGCGCCGGGATGATCCCCGTCCCTTACGTGGAGAAGTACCGGCCCGCCTCGCCCACGGCGGGCGCCCCCGTGGCGAGCGCGGGACAAGGGGGTCAGGTTGGGGGCGCGGCGGCCGACGGAACAGGGTCGCCACAGGCCTTGGGTGACCCGGGTCAGTACGCCCAACCGGTGGTGGCCACCCAGCTTCCTAATCTACAGAACGGGCCTGTGTACGCCCGGGCCATTCAGAAGAGGGTGCCCAACGCCTACGACAAGACGGCGCTGGCCTTGGAGGTAATGTGGTTGTCGTTCTTTTTCATCCCCGACATTCGCCGTTGTCTTCAGTCGAGAAGCTGTCATCCACTAAATGGCCTCGTCGCGCCTCTACGCACTTAAACAAAAGTAGCTTGACAAATGTTAGCGCTGATGAGCCTATGAATGCAACATTGTGTTCATTGTAACGGCAGCAAAGCATTGTGGGTGCTGATAGAACAACAAATGACACATGATTCGCACCCACTATTAATCTGTTTTTATATTCACCCCCTACGAATCGATGAAAAGGTTTCTTCGGCCGTCATCCGTACTTCTTTGAAGGTGTCGGACGTTTCGTTCTCATCCAAGAGGCTTCGTCAGCGAACTAAATTTTTGCTGGTAGCTCTGGCCCTATGTATATCTATATATCCGTACTGTCCAGAGGTGGTGGGGCCAGACTTCTGCTCTGATAGGTCCCTGATCTAAGGATCGGTAGCGCCTGGCTGAGGGGAGTCGCTGGAAAAGGTGATGGGCAGGGTGCGGAGGGTCCAGCAGGATTTTCCGCACCCTTGTTTTGATTCTTGCAATGTGCAAGTCCTCGAGAGTGGGTAGGGCGGTGCCAGTGATTTTTTTTTTTCTGCCGTCCTAACTTCTCCGTTGAAGTCAGATTTTGTCCCATTTTTTTAAATAATAATACATTTCGTTTACTAGTGCCTTTCAAAACGCTCAAGGTCACTTTACAGTCAAAGGATTAGTTTTTCTGTGGGTGAGCAGCGGCAGCCACATGCGGCAGTGTTCACTCAACCCAGAATAACTCATATAGCTCAAGTTAGCTAGCTAATAGATAACTAATAGCTAGTTAGCAAATAGCTATGTAGCTATCTAGTTAACAATTAGCTAGCTCGCTAGACAGCTAATAGATATTGCTACATGATCCGCGCCACATATGACATACTTCTGTTAAAATAGCTCAAGAAACAAATTTAGTTAAACGACAATGGAAAGCTGTTCGTTTAACTTCATGGGTTTATATAGGGCCCAGAGTTACCAGCACAACTTTAGTTCGCTGACGAAGCTCTTCGGATGAAGAGCTTCCAGATATAACAACAAAAAATTCACTCATAATTATGAAAATAAATCACTCTGAAAACGACAAACACAATTTTGCAAAAGTTTTGGAAAATAGTCAAAATTCTACAAAAATAAAAAAAAAATTGTACGAAAAATAAGCAGGAAGATTTTAGCAAAATGTCATTTATCAGTCCGAGCTGTTAAGGTAAAATTGCGATATACAGTGATACCTTGGCTTACGAACTTAATTGGTTCGCTGACAGTGTGTAATGCGAAAAGTGTTTATCCCAAACATTAATTTCCCATAGGAAAACATTAAAATGAGAATAATCCGTTCCCAGGTCCCCATAAAACCTGATTTTCTACTAAATAAGCCTTCAAACGTGAATTTAACGTTCGTAAACTGAAAAGGTCATTAGTCAAGGCGTTCGTAAGCCGAGGTATCACTGTACTGTATTGTGTAATTCCCTATTCTCTGTCTAATTCCATATTTTCTCTCCAGTGTGACCCAATCTGTAGCCAAATTGACTATTTTTTGATCTGTCTACCTTTCTTGATATTTTCCACGTCATTTATTTATGTATTTATTTTTGGTTATGGTTTCCCCAGGTGGGCGACACGGTGAAAGTAACCAAGATCAATGTGAACGGCCAATGGGAAGGCGAGTGCAAAGGCAAGCGCGGCCATTTCCCTTTCACCCACGTGCGACTGCTGGAACAACATCACCCGGATGACGAGAGCTGAGAAAAGGCTTGTCGCCGCCAACCCGCCTCTTTTTTCTGCGTATTTGTCTGTAAAGGGGAGAAAAAAATTTATACAAAACAAAAAAAAAAAGAAAGCACAGACCCACAAAGCAAAATTACAAGCTAAACAAATTGCAGGGACAAGCTTTAGTGTTTTTGATGGACGCAGGAGCTCTGAAAATATTCCAGATTAATCTGGTGAACACTCAAACCCAAAACGAGATAACACTTTTAATTTTTGTATACTATTTTTTTTAATTGATAAGGTATATGAATGAATCTATTTTATTTTTCGCTTGCGCCCCCGTGATGAATTTTTAATCCAAACGTCTACTTTGTTGTGCCTCTTATTTCATATTAAACGCTCATCACACGTTCAAACCAAAAAAAAAAGTGAATGTTTACACACCCGTCCGTCTTAGGGATAGGTGATCAATTATTACTCGCCAAATCGATTGTATCTTGAAGCAAATGGAGGCCTATACAGATCAAAAGAAATAGGCTACGCTACATCCATGCTGACGAACAGCGATATTTGCCGCATTCTTTTGCTTAACGCAACTCTGGTATTGAAAAAGCAATTCCGAACAGTCGTTCACAATTATGAATTTTTATGGAGCGTACTCAAGACCGCGAGCTAATACCGCGAGCGTTAGCTCAATTCGCTAACATGAACAATTTTTGTAAAACAGACGACGGAATTTTGGCTAGGTCTTTGTATATTTTGTATCTCAACGATGACGGAATCATTGAGATACAAAATATAAACAGACCTAGCCAAAATTCAGTCTGTTTTACAGTTTGGTTAGCGCCCAAATGGACGCTAGCAACTTGTTAGCTAAGATGAAAGACCAAAATACAGTATATTCCTCTACTCAGTCTGGCCAGAACCCAAACAAACTACAAAATAGTTAACTATCATAGCTAAACAAGCATTCCCTCATCACACTAATGTTAAAGGAAAATATAAATAATCTACTTTTAGACACCAATTAAAACATTCGCTAGCCAAACTCCAGGTGAAAATCAGCTATGCTAAGTGTCTCCTGACTGTGATTTGCTACGTTAAAATGGTTGACCAAGTACCTAGCAAATATAACATTTTAAAACTCTTCCAAATATCGGTCTTCCTTCTGTTAGCTGTTGTCTTCCACCGTTTTTAATCACAACAATGGAATCGCTATGCTAAGTCGAGCTAAAACTCAAATTACAGTGACGATCGTAGCATTAGCTTGCTACGCTAAAACAACAAAAAAATGTAAGTATTGTTGGTTTATTGAGGGATGTAAAATGTATCTTCGTCATGACACTAAAATACAAAACCAAATGTCAGTCCTCTGTTGACTTGTATTTAACACCCAAATGTTGGTAGCGATGTTGCTAGTAGCAATTCCAAAATGAATGCTAATAGTTTCATAGCAACAATGAAACAACCAAACCCAACCTTAGTAATGGGTTACAACCTGAGCATCTGAGGCTACAACACTAAAGTTTTCTTACGACCCAGTATTGTTCTGTATTCCTCACTGCTGATTTTATTCAAAATTATTTTTGTTTTCTGTATGAACGTTTACTTTAAGCTCTACAATTGAATCTGCAAATGTTATTGCCACGTTAAAACTGTGAACCTCAAACCAATCTGAGACATTTCAAACCCAAATTTGACAGTCCTCACTGCAAATATGCCGCAAACTCTGTTTCGTCAAAAACATACACGCAATTTGCAGTGTTGTTGTGTAGTCTGAATACGTTTTTCCGACCAAAAAAATAAATAAATAGACTATTTTTCACCCTACTATCGGACTAAAATCCACTCTAAACTAGCACAGCCCTTTATTTTTACACACTTTCCGATGTCAGTTATTTTTAAGTCGCAAGCATTTCGTGAAAGACACAAAAAAAGGAAATGGAAAATGTTTTCAATGCCATGTTTACTTTCCAGGCTGCACTGAGACGTTTATTAACGCAAACGTTGTTAGCATGTTTGAGATTGAGACTATTTGCATTAAAAAAAAACAATAACAAAACGAGCGAGCCGCCTTATCAACCAGCCAGCCAATCTGTATTTTTTAACGCTTATTTCTTTATGTTTAAATAAATATTAAGCCATTTTTTTGAATGCAAACCTTTTTTTTTAAATTACTTTTAATTGAGTGCGGATCACTGATAAAAAAAAAAATGAGCCAACATGTCTTAGGTTTGCATTTTTATTACTTTTTAATACATTTCGGTGCCTGGAATATTTATTCCATGGAGAGAGAAAAAAACAATGAGAATATGATGATAAATATTGAGTGATCTGTCTCTTTTCTAGAGAAATATCTGAATCTTTCTAAAATACCAAAAAAATATAAACTACATTTTTGAGAATCATTTTTTTCCCCAAGATATCACAATTCTATGAAAATAGTTAACAATTAGAGTGATACCTCGGTTTACGAACCCCTTGGCTTACGAACTTTTTGGGTTACGAACGTTAAATTTATGAACATTTTACCTTGGCGTACAAACTTTTTTCGTACACGGAGCTGCCTCAATGAGTGATGTGTCGTTCGCGAACGAGCCCGTTCTTCTAACAACAAAATGGCAGCCGACTGTTTTTATCCTCTATTTTCCGCCCCCAGTCTTCGGTTAAAGCCACGTGATTGGTCAAGAACGCAGTAATGAGGGGAGGTGGTTTAAACATTAAAGAGACAGGCAGACAACAGTGAGAGAGTTTCAACTTTGATAGTTCAAAGGCAGAGTGTAGACTGCAAGGTTAAAATATCCCATCAATCAGGCTCCACAAACAACCCGCACAAGCCATCTGTACACTTGATGCAAAAAGCTATCAACCCAGCTAAACAGAACACAATTGATGAGGAACTAGATAAAATTATCGCAGAGAAAGCACCTCCAAGGGACCATTCCGAAAGATGGTGAAGGAAGGTTACGTTCCTCAAGTGTTTCATGCTGATGAAACACGGCCACTCCATTCCATCAAGCCATCAATGACCATCACAAAGATAAATAAAACGACTTTATTATACAGTACAGTTTATTTATTTAATTATAATATCATAGATCATTTATTATACATAAAATAAGGTCTATTTTCTGTAGTTTCAAGGCTTAGAAAGTAGAAAATGTGCGTTTTATGGGGACCTGAGAACGGATTATTCTCATTTTAATGCTTTCCTATGGTAAATTAATTTTTGGGATACACACTTTTTGCCTTACACACTCTGTCTGGGAACCAATTAAGTTCATAAGCCAAGGTATCACTGTCCATGAAAAAACACGAAAGAAAAAATGTGACAGTATTAAAATAGTCAAAATACCCAGTGAAATACTTTTATTTGAATGAAGTAAAAACATTTCTGAGGTAAAATATATCCTGGGTGATTTCATGGCACAAAAGTCAGCGCGAAAACAGTCACAATTTTTACAAGAAAAAAAAAATAGATTTTTTTATCCATATCATCCTATTATGTCATCAAGTCTTCCTTTTTACGTGAAGTAAGCCATATTACAAGGATATACCCGATATGCGTAATTTTACATTGAATGACATAAACATCGGTAACTGGTCATTTTACAAGGGAAAGAGGCATTTCAATATTACATTGTACATTTTAACATTCATTCTCATGTTTTTTTAAATACTTTTCTGAAAAAAATCCCTCGTGTGGCCTTAATACTGCGTTGTATATTTTAGACATGCTGCTAATTGCTGAAAGCGTCTTTTTTTTTTAAACTCATATAAATTCATTACATTCAATACATTCTACTTTCACAGAACAACATTTTGTGCCATTCTACACCACTGTTTAAAGGACCACAAATAAAATGTAAGATTTTTCCCATTTTATTTTGTACATTCTGTCAAAGTGTTAAAATATATTGCAAGTTTTTGGTTTATTTTTATGTATGGTGTTATGTGTTAATAATATACCTAGTCAATAAAAATGTACCGATATATGGATAGTTTGAACTTGTTTTATTTTGGAGGTTTTTTTTTCCCTTTGTGATGTAAAACTAGCTCTTAATCCTATCTATTAGATTTCTATTTGCGATCTATTAGCTAACTGGCCAGCTAGTTAGCTGTCTGCCTGGCTATCTATTAGTTGTATGGCTAGTTGTCTAGCTAGCTAGCTGTCTAACTATTGGCTATCTATTAGCTAGCTAGCTTTCTATGTATTTGAGTTACTTCTGGGTTGAGTGAATGCTGGCCGGTTTCTAACAAGGAGCCGGAAATGGGAGCCGTATTTTTTTTGTCCTCTATTCTTCAGTTAAAGCCACACGTGATTGGTCGGTATCCGTGGTAGGGGGGGGGGGGGGGGGTAGACAGGTGGACAAATGTTATCACATTATGCTGTTATTATTCAATTATTATTTTTTTTACTCGTTGGTATGATAGCATTATTAATACGAAAAGCAAATTAGTGACAGCTGATCAGCAGGAAAGTGAAAGTTAGTGGATGGTCACATATAGATCAGATAGATTAGTTTTTCACATAATTATACATGATTTTTGGTAGTTAATTTAAGCAACAAAAAAAACAAACAAACAAACTGAGGAGCCATTTGGGAGCCAAAAGCCTGATGTTTTTGGTGAGCCGAGCCAAAAGAACGGGCTCTCTGGAAAGAGCTGGAATTCCCATCACGACAAGTTTGCAATTCGAACCCTAGGCCGAACCCCCATTTTAAAATGCTTTCTGACGTCATAACCGGAGTCCATTAAATGCGTTACGAAAAGAAGGAAGATTTTTTACGAATGTTTGCAATTTACTTTTTTTAGTCTGACGCATTTAATGGCCAATTTTATGTCCGGTGTCTCTTGACACAAATTGACGTCAACAATTGTCAACTTCTTCCTATAACCCCCCATATGTAAATTTCCCCATTGTGGGACGATTAAAAGTTTTCTTTTCTGATTCTTTTATTTCTGTGAAGTACGAAAGCCGAATTTTAGAATCGCTCTGAAATCATAACATATGTTCACTCGTTACTGTCTTTCGCAATTAAAACGACATTTGTCGCTTGAAATCGCATTTTTAATCACGCAGTCTAGTCATGTGAATGGCGGAGTGTCGCACTCGTCTCCTACGGAGGAGGGTGGAGACGCGCCGGGTTCCCGGATGCTGCTCCGACGCCATATTTATCTTGGGACCGTGGTGCTTGTTGCTCCTCCGCCGCCAGAAACCACCCAGTGGCCCGACTAGTCCCCCCCTTTTTCTCTCTCTCTCTCCCCCCTTCCGGGACTTTTCCTTTTTTCGAAAAGCACCCCCCTCCCTCCACCACCACCGCTTTAGCCGAGCACCATGGCGGACAGAGGAGACGCAGTGTACCAGGCAAAGCTCGCCGAGCAAGCGGAGCGATATGATGGTAAGTTTTATTTCATTCTGGATGAGGTTCCGACCCAGTTCCAGGCACGAACTAACCGAGTTCGCTCGCCCACCCAAGCCCTCGCGTAGGCGCCTACGTTCACATGGATCTCCGGGGCTTGGTGGAAACAAAATGGCGGACGTATATTCATTGGAATGCATTATTAACACGGTGAAAATGAATAGTTTGAGACTTGTAGGAGAACCGTGTCACATAAGAACCACACCAATGGATTGCCATTAGACGCTTTTATTCATTTTAAGCAATATTTAAAATACCCCATCCCTCCTCGGCACCAAGCAGATTAGCCGCTAATATAGCTAGCTAATTAGCCTGCTAGCCTTTCTTCACCATCGTCACGCCGAACCCAGGTCATGAAATACGGCCACCCGTTTTACCTTCCATCGGGTCAAAAATGCCCGCAAGGGTATCAAAATACGATCATGTGTTGACGTTTTTTTTCTTATAACTCGACCCATTTTACCTGTAAAACCGCACCGCCCCCCATCAAGTGTTTTCTCAGGGATGGGAGGCTTCTTTTCTCCCCACTCGGATGCTCCATTTTTTAACGGTTTCGATGCGTTTTAATTGACAGAAGGAAAAAATAAGTGAAATCGAGTTCCAAATTAATGATATAGGCCGCGTTGTAACGTTGAGCTATCTGGTGACCTAGCATCGCATGCTAATTAGTTCCCGAGGTTTTTTTCCCCCCAGGGGGGGTTGTCTTTAAATCACAGCTCATTATTCGTATTTGATTATATCCGTAAAAGTTTGCATTCACAGTTGTTAGGCACCCCCTCACAGGCCCCATCCCATAATGCAAAGACCCCCCCCCCCCATACCCTCATGGTGGCCGAAAAATCTCAGAAATCCTTGATGACTTCAAACCCTAAAACTGGCCTTTGAAATGTAATATTGACCTTTGTTCAAAGCCCGTTTTTTGAAAACACAATTCAGCATAAAAAATTACATTGAAACATAATGGCCAGAGACTAAGCGGTAGTCGGTTAAAAAGAAAGAATCATCTGCTGGTGGCCTATTTAAGAGCTCATCTGAAGAGAAAATGTGTAAAAGATGGCCAGTAGTATTTGATGTTGTTGATCGTGCCAGTGAATCTCTAGATTGCGCAGCCATTTGTTTCCGTGAATCACCTTGACGCCGTGAAACCGAATCTGGCTTGTTTCCAAGTCCGCGGACGGCCGATGCGAATGTCGGAGTAATTCGGCAGCTCCATTAACAAAATGTCCGCATCGGCGAAAAAAAAAGTAAATAAATAAATAAACTGCTGGGTTCATAAACTCGCTGTTAACACGAACCCCTTTTGGCGAATTTCCAGATCGCCGTGAACATATTTTGTGTTTCTCTCCCGCCGTGCTCCGATAGAAATGGTGGAGTCGATGAAACAAGTGGCCAGCTTGGACATCGAGCTGACGGTGGAGGAGCGCAACCTCCTGTCGGTGGCCTACAAGAACGTGATTGGCGCGCGGAGAGCCTCGTGGCGGATAATCAGCAGCCTGGAGCAGAAGGAGGAAAGCAAAGCCAGCGAGGAGAAACTGACCATGTACAGGGACTACAGGAAGCTGGTCAGCTTGCATGTTAAACGTTCGTCCACCATCCCCTTTGACGTTCCGGTTTGCTTTGACAGATTGAACGTATTATTTGTGCGCGCAGGTAGAAAAAGAGCTGAAATCAATCTGCAAAGACATCCTGGAAGTACTGGACCAGCACCTCATCCCATCTTCCACCTCGGGGGAGTCCAAGGTTTTCTATTACAAAATGTACGTCGATTTAAAAAAAAAAAGTCAATACAGTGATACCTCGGTTTACGAACCCCTTGGCTCATGAAATTTTTGGTTTACGAACGTTAAATTTATGACAATTTTACCTTGGCATACAAACTATTTTTCGGGATACACACGGAGCTGCCACAATGAGTGATGTGTCGTTCGCGAACGAGCTCGTTCTCCTACCAACAAAATGGCAGCCGCCTTGTTTTGGTTCTCTATTCCCCGGCCCCAGTCGTCGGTTAAAGCCACGTGAGGCACTTATGACTTTAACAAACATAATAAACACGAAAATGCCAATTTGCCGGGAGAGGGGAGCCTCTGCGTGTTCACGCGCCGCCATTTTGGGATGAACAAAAATAACACATAATATGACAACACAAAGAGTCATTCATTCTCAAGGACTTGCAGTTCCCTCTGTGTGATGACATGAAGCGGTTCTAGATGAGAGGAGAGGATCAAAGCATCCTTTTCAGCAGTGGATCAGGGACGTCATGGTGGAATGTGCACGTCCACCACAAGCTAAATGTTGAAAGCAAACACAAAGCTGTAGCATCCATTGATGAAAAGACATTGTCTCACATCTTCTGTCCCACATAAAGCAACGTGATTGGTCACGAACGCAGCAGTGAGGGGAGGTGGTTTAAACATTAAAGAGACAGGCAGACGACAGAGAGTGAGAAAATGGATAGAAAACAGTGAAATTTGGACCCGTTTCAACTTTGATAGTTCAAAGGCAGAGTGTAGACTGCAAGGTTAAAATATCCCATCAATCAGGCTCCACAAACAACCCGCACAAGCCATCTGTACACTCGATGCAAAAAGGTATCAACCCAGCTAAACAGAACACAATTGATGAGGAACAAGGTAAAATGATCGCAGAGAAAGCACCTACAAGGGATCATTCCTTAAGATGGTGAAAGATGTTTTATGGGGGCCTGTTAACGGATTATTCTCAATTTAATGGTTTCCTATGGGTAATTAATTTTTGGGACACACACTTTTTGCCTTACGCACTGTCTCGGAACCAATTAACTTCGTAAGGCAAGGTTTCGCTGTAAATGATGTGGATTTTTTTTCCCCTTTAATCGAAATGAAACTCCTAAGCTCACATCAACATTGCAAAAATTGAAACATTGTAGCGCAGTGTGCGCCGGCTACATTTTGAGAAATTGCTTTTGCGTCGCCGTCCCAGGAAGGGAGACTACCACAGGTACTTGGCGGAATTCACCACCGCTAACGACAGAAAGGAGGCGGCCGAGAACAGCCTGGTGGCGTACAAAGCCGCCAGCGACATCGCTCTGCGCGAGCTCCCGTCCACGCACCCCATCCGCCTCGGACTGGCCCTCAACTTCTCCGTTTTCTACTATGAAATCCTCAATTCGCCAGATCGCGCCTGCAGGTACCTACTTTCCCCTCCACACACCATTAAAAAATAAAAATCAGTGTTTTCTGGAATATAAGGCGCACCTTGAACGAATGACATTAACAAAATCCATACATAAGGCACACCACATTATAAGGAATATCTTCAATGAATGACTTATTTAAAAAAAAAATTCCATACATAAGGCGCACGGCATTATAAGGGACATCTTCGATGAATGACATACAGTAAAGTCTTGTTATATCGATATTCTCGGGAGTCGGAAAAAAAATCGATATAACCGGACTATATATATCCGATCCTGCGGCATGTAAATTTTCTCCTTGCGTTCATAGAAATAGTATCGTAATAAGCAGTACTATCGATATAACCAATATCGATATAACGAGACTACTGTATTTTAAAACGTTTTCCATCCATACATTATAAGGGGCATTCAATGAATGACATATTTGAAAATGTTTTCCATACATAAGGCGCACCGCATTATAAGGAGTATCTTCTACCAATTACATATTTAAAACCCTTTTCCATACATAAGGTGCACCGCATTATAAGGGCCACTTTCAATGAATATGTTTGAAAACATTTTTCATACATAACGTGCACCGCATTATAAGGCGCACCTTCAACAAATGACATATTTAAAACCTTTTCCATGCATAAGGCGCACCGCATTATAAGGAATATGTTCAATCTTCTTTCAATGAATGACATATTTAAAAAATGTTTCCATACATAAGGAGCACCTTCAACGAATGACATACAGTAAAGTCTCGGTTATATCGATAGTACTGCTTATTACGATACTATTTCTATGAACGCAAGGAGAAAATTTACATGCCGCAGGATCGGATATATCGATAGTCCGGTTAAATCGATATTTTTTCCGACTCCCGAGAATATCGATATAACGAGACTACTGTATTTAAAAACATTTTCCATACAGAAGGCACACTGCATTATAAGGGGCACCATCAACGAATGACATATTTGAAAACAAAAAAAATATTTTCGTTGCGCCTTCTAGTGTGGAAAATACGGTACTTCCGGGTGGGACCGCCATACTGACCCACTTGCGAATGTCGGGGGGGCGGGGCAGGTTGGCGAAGGAAGCGTTTGACAGCGCCATTGCCGAACTGGACGCTCTGAGCGAGGAGAGCTACAAGGACTCCACGCTCATCATGCAGCTGCTACGCGACAACTTGACACTTTGGACCTCAGACTTGCCGGGAGACGGTGAGAGGCCACCCTGAACCCCTCCGCATCCATCTTCTGCACATCCTATACATGTTAAGTCTCACGATTTGGTCGGGAGACTCCTTATTTTGACCACAATACTCACTTTATAAAGCTACTATTAGCTATATAGCTAGCTATTAGCGATTGATTAGCTAGCGAGCTACCTTTCTATCTATTTGAGTTACTTTCGGGATGAGTGAACGCTGCCGCGTGTGGCTGCCGCTGCTCACCCGCAGAAAAATTAATCCTGTGACTCAAGTGTACAATGAAAGCATTTTAAAAATTTGCCTCTGATTTACAATTTTGTAACGCTCACATTACAGGTATCTTCTGACTTGCGATCAAGCTCGACTTATGACCACCTGTACTTACGACCACAACCTCTAGACCCTATTTTTAAAATTTTAATACTACACCTGGCACCGCAACGTGCTAGCAGGCCGGCAACGTGTCCAACAATTTTGGCTAGCCAGCCAGCATCTCACGCTCGCACAGCAATCGACTGTGTGATGGCCCCAGAAGGGGGAGTTTGGATTTCGACTTACGACCGTTTGGTCGGAACGGAACTCGGTCGTAAGTCGGATCTTACCTATATTTTTAAAACACACCACAGAGTCGCCAACACGAAAATCTCCCAATTTCCCAAACTTAACATGTACGACACCCACTGATGGCCGCTGGATCCACGTCCTGTCTGTCCTTCAGGCCCCGCCTCCTTTTTTGCTAACCTATCATCTCTTCCCTCGTAGATTCTTAAAGGGGACACGTCCTCATTCTTGCTCCCTCCTTAATAAACCGTTGTGTTGTAAGTCTTTTCTCCTCTGCGTTGGTTCGACTGGCACTTCTCACCACCGTTGACGGTTAACCGTAACGCCCAACTCACCTCCTTCACTTCCTGCTTTTTCGCTTGTCACCATGACTTCTTGCCACCTTACTACCGTTTTGCTCTGTTGCGCAACATGCACCAAACTAACCGTACGTAGCCTGCCGCAAAATGGCGAGGAGGCGTATGTTGGCTGGATAGCAGATGGCTAGATAGATAGCAAATAGCTGGCTAGCTATTCGCTATCTATTAGCTAGCTGGCTATTAGCTATCTATTGGGTATCTATTAGCTAGCTAGCTTTCTATCTGTTTGAGTTACTTCCGGATTGAGTGAACGCTGGCGCGTGTGGCCGCCGTTGCTCACCCACAGAAAAAAACTTATCCTGTGACTGTAAAGTGACCTTGAGAGTTTTGAAAGGCGCTTAGAAATCAAATGCGTTATTATTATATAAACCAGTATGTATTGAATTGTGTACAGCCGCCCCCATTTCAAGTTCAGATAACTCCAGACCCATACAACTTGGGAATTAACTCTTTTTTTTCTGATGAAAGAAGATAAACTAAGGTTTCTTGCGCTGAATAATAATAATTATTATATATTTCATTTATAAGCGCCTTTCAAAACTCAAGGTCACTTTACAGTCACAGGATAAGTTTTTCTGTGGGTGAGCAGTGGCAGTGGCAGCGACGCGCGCCAGTGTTCACTCATACCCGGAAGTAACTCAAATAGATAGAAATTATTGTATTTATGTTATTATGTCGGACATCGATGCTAACAAGCTAATGGATTTCTCTTTGCCTTTTATTTCCCGGCAACCAATAATATTTTTTTTCTTCTCTTAAATGCCATCTCCATAGCAACCTTTACAAGCTAATGAACGTCACAATGAGGTCACTTTGCAACTCGGTGTCTGTCTCACCTTTTTGTCTGTTTTTTTTTTACCGTCGTTTAGCGCGTTTGATTAAAAGGATATTGATTAATTGCCCGTTTTGTCTTTCAGGTGACGAACAGAACACAAAAGCACCACCGAAAGCAGAGGAAGAAGAGGCCCAATGAGATGCCACAATCCTCTCTTCCCCTCCCCCCACTTGTCCATCCTTCTATACTATTTCTCCCCCCTTTCACTCCCATCGAAAGACCCCCCCCCCCTTCCCCAGCCTGGGGTTTAACCCTCCAATGCTAATTTTTATTTGACTTTTATTTTTTTCCTCTCTCTCTCTCTCTCTCTCTCTCTCTCTCTCTCTCTCTCTCTCTCTCTCTCTCTCTCTCTCTCTCTCTCTCTCTCAGATGACTCTTGTTTTGCAAGATTGTGCCCTTTAAGGTCCACGTCCGTCTTTTTTTTTGTTTGTTTTTAGTTATATGCTTCATGTCGTTGCCAACTCTGCTTTGCCTGTCTTCGTAACACACACACGCACATACAAACACACATGGAAGAGTTTATTTAAAAGGTGAGAGGGAGAGAGCGTGTGTGTGTGGTGTCGCCGAGCGCTTTTTTTTTTTTTTTTTTTTTTTGCAAACAAAGGGAAGCGCAGAACAACTCAAGTGCCCTCTTTCTAGAACCACATCTGACACATTTTTTCTTTCTTCTTCTCTTGAGGTTCTAATCACGACAAACAGCAGAACGGTCGCCTCTCTGCTCTTGTCCGTCCGCTTGGACCAACTGGCGTACTAGGGCAGGATTCTGTAGTTGCGCTACTTTAGGTGATAATGTGTGTAGTAGTAGTAGTAGTAGTGTGGGAAGACCACAATACTCTTTGATTGTATCATAAAACAGTTTTGCATGGGCACACAGGGATTTAAACAAAAAAAAAAATGGGAAAATGGAGGCTTGCTGTAATCTTAACTCTCCTCGCCCTGACTCCTTGAGGTTAACTTGTCTTTTTTTTCTTCTTCTTTCGCCTTCCTTGTCATTTATCTCCTCCCTTCCTTCCTGGTCGGTGTGTGTGTTACGTGAATCTGATTTGTACTACTGGATGTTGTCACCGGAGCCACAAGTACCATCTGTATTCTGACTGAAAAAAAAAAACACGGCATGGAAATTAACATTAAACTTCAAAATGAAATGTCATGCTGGCTTTTGGTCAATAGGGGGCGCCTGTCTGAGACTATAATAATAATCATAATAATAAAAATACATTTAATTTATTATAATAATACATTTCATTTGTATAAGCGCCTTCAAAACTCTCAAGGTCACTTTACAGTCACAGGATCAGTTTTTCTGTGGGTGAGCAGCGGCAGCCACATGCGCCAGCGTTCACCCGGAAGTAACTCAAATAGATGGAAAACTAGCTAGCTAGCTAATAGATAGCCAGCTAACTAGCTAGCGAGCTAATAGATAGCTAGCCAGCTAATAGATCGCCAGCTAATAGGTAGCTAAGCAGGCGGATTTTATAAGCGCCTTTCAAAACTCATGGTCACTTTACAGTCACAGGATGAGTTTTTCTGTGGGCGAGCAGCGGCAGCATACTCGTTATAATAATTAAGAATAATACATTTAATTTGTAAGCGCTTTTTAAAACTCAAGGACACTTTACAGTCACGGGATTTTTTTGTGCGGGTGAGCAGCAGCCATTCGCACATACTCTACCCGGAAGTAACACAGCAGCATGATGATAAACTAAAAAGAAATATAATCTAATATAACTTAAAGAGAACAAACCGGAACACGAGTTCGTTTTAGTCACATTACACGCTTACAATCGACAATCTTGCGTGTTGGAGAGGTGAACGTAGCAATGGCGGTGTGTGGAAACGTAATACTCTTTTTGTCCACTAGGGGGGCAATGTGCACAAGAGCTGTACTTCGCCGACCAACGAAGGAGGGCGCAGAAGAAGCAATTCTAACAATGGCGGGTTGATTTTTGTAAGCATAAACGAAGTCCTACAACGTGACAACGGGTTGTCCAAAAGGTAAATAATTTTAAACTACAACTTTAACGTTTTAGGATTAATAAACGAATCTTACACTTGGCATTTCAATCCGTTTGAATTTGCCATTTTAATCAAATGAATCGATTAAATTGGCGAAATTCAGCCAGTAGCGCTCACCATTCACCGTTTAATTGAAATTGTATTTTATATAATAATAATACACTTCATTTATAAGCGCATATCAAAACTCTCAAGGTCACTTTACAGTCATAGGATAAGTTTTTCTATGGTTGAGCAGCGGCAGCCACACGCGCCAGCGTTCACTCAAATAGAAAGCTAGCTAATAGATAGCCACGAATAGCTAATAGATAGCCAGCTAGCGCGACAGCTAATAGATAGCCTTGAGATAGCTAGCCAAATAGCCAACTAGATAGCTAATAGGTAGCTATCCAGATAGCCAGCCATATATCTTTTGCTATTATGGGAGCGATTTTGCCAAAAATTTCTTTTTTTAACTGATTTATATTTTAATTGCTGTTCACCTTGCATCTAAAATACAAATTGTTCTGTACAATAATGACAAGATACTGTTTAAAGTGATTTGTTTTTACTGAAAAAAAGACCCCACCCCCCTCCAAAAAAAGTACAATTAAAACCAGAAGACGTCATCAGATTTGAAGATGGGCGCAAGGACAAAAAAAAAGTTTGAAAAATGACAAACATTGATCACCTATTGCTGCCCCCCATCCTTCTCAATATATGATTCAAAACACACTTGAACAAAAAAAATGTAAACCACATTTAATAAAGAACATGGCGATCCGTTGGCGTTATTGTTTGGACTTTCCACACACATACGTGACTTAAAAAAATGACAAGGTTAAATAAACATGACCATTTTTTTCCTGTTAATTTTTTTGGTAGAAAAAATAGATTAAAACAATGGAAAAAAAGTTTTTTTTAATTAAACTCACAGCTTATCTTTAAACCCCACACAGTGATTTAAGGAGAAGAGGGTGGACATTCATCTTTGAAATGGATCCATTAAAATGAGGCAGCTACGTTTTTTTGTCCTCATTATTGCCTTAGAAAAAAAACACACTACACAATCTTTGTACATGGTTTTAAAAAGCAAGCACGGTTGTTTTTATATACATCTAATTTAATATACATATTTACTTATGTTCACAGTTTCCTATATTTATTATCAAGTTTTGTTTTATATATATATTTGTTTTTATTTGTAGTATGTTCCAGTCTGTTGATATCAAGAGTCTTTAGAATGTCTCCTCTTGGAAAAACGATCCAAAAAGCAGTTTTTTCTTATTATAAATAATGATATTTCACATGTCCCCCCCCCCCCCCCCCCCCAATCCCAACCCTCGATTGCTTCCAGGCCTCACAGTGTCTCTCCTTGCTCGAAGCTTGTTCCCGGCTGGTCATGAGAGCCCCCCTCCTCACCACCATCACGACTCCTGGAAATGTAAGTAAGGCACTTGAGAAGTTTTTGGCTTTCACGGGAGCTCCGATGAAACCAGGGCGAGGCCTGAGCTCTGGCGGATCGGTGGCCCCGTGTGCACGGCCTTGGGGCAATCCGGCGTTAGCACGCGGCCGTTCTCGCCCACGCTTCCCGTGATGGACAGTCGGGCCTTGTTTCGCATGGCTTCAGTAAACGTCATCTGGGGGGAGGAAAAAAAAAAGTACAGTTAATTATGTAAGTTAAAAGTTTTGATAGGTACAGATTGGAGTTAAAAGAAATCTTAAACTAACAATATCTAAATAATAATAATAATACATTTCATTAATAAGTACCTTTCAAAACTCTCAAGGTCACTTTACAGTCACAGGATAAGTTTTTCTGTGGGTGAGCAGTGGCAGCCACACGCGCCAGCGTTCACTCAACCGGGAAGTAATTCAAATGGATAGAAAGCTAGCTAGTTTGCTAGTAGATAGCTAGCTAGATAGCCATCCTGCCAGATAGTTATGTAGTTAATTGATAGCTACCTAGATAGCCAGCTCGTCAGCTAGATAGCCAATAGCTAGATAGCTAGATAAATAAAAACAATTGAAGAGTAGTAAAATAACTAAGTTTATGTTGTCGTAAAACTCAATATTCTGTGGCTCCTGGAATTCGAGTGACTTTTTGTCTTAAATGTAAATAGTATTTAGAGCCGAAAACATTTCAGCCAGCCAGATAGTTATATAGCTAATTGATAGCTAGCTCGCTAGCTATATTAGATCTGAAAATTTTCATGTCAAAACAGCCATTTTTAGACGACCATTTTGGGGATCTTTTTTCACCCATTTTCAAGCGTTTGAAACCAAGCCATATTAAAAAAAATATAAAAATAAAAAGTACCAATAAAAGCACCGGAACTAGAAACGCTGTCTATCACGGTCTCAGTTATGAATAATGGAGGACCGTAATGACCCAAAACGTTTTGAGGCCATTATCAATATTGACCGGCAGGTGGCGGCATTTCACCACGAAACCAAAAGGCCCCCCGAGAATAAAAACAATCTGAAATCTCAGCCAGGTCGGTTTGAGAAGATAAACACGTGTAAATATCAAACTCCGACCTTCTTTCAGCGTGAAATGAGGCGGAGTGTGTGGAACATTGGCGACATTGATATGTACGAATCATTGCGCAGTGGCAAAATCAGGACGCCGACTTGGCAACAGTGAGGCTTAATGAAGACGCTTTTCGTTGCTTGATGATGGGACACAAAGACGCACGTGGGACAAATAAACAGCAATTTAAGTGAGTCTTAACGTTCAATAAAAAGCACAACTTGTCACAATATATACAAGGTTAAACCCAATGACATAACAAAACCTGCCTGTGACTTTGCCATGGCTCCTATTAAAATATTTTTAAAAAATTGACTTGTGCACGGAAATATCTTCCAGTAACAAGAAGACATTTGTTCTAGCCCCGTCGGTCAATTCGTCTGCTAGGATATAATTAATAATGTCATAAATGCTCAAACGAGATGTCACGGAAGCACACGGTGGACAAAGCTGGTCACCACAGGCGCGTAGCGTAGCATAGCTAGCGCGTGGTCGTGACATGTGTCGCTTACAGTCGCCTTGAGAAGCGAATGGGGATCAAAAGAGGTGAGAGGGAGTTAGGGGAGGACAGATTAGTCGTTATTAGTGCCGTAGTCGCAGAACGCTTCGCTAAATTGGGCTAAATCTGGGACGCTTGGCCTTGAGACGGAGGGACTTGGGGCGGGACTGCCGGAGGGGTCCGACGGGAGGTCCACCTTCATTCTCTTGGCCTCGTTGCGGGACTTGTAGCAGAACTCGATGAGGGCCACCAACATGGCGAGGCCCAGGCCCCCCACCAAGATGTAGAAGACCCCCGCCACGTTGCTCAGGCTGAGGGCCTGCGACGACTTGTCCTTGTAGTTGGAGCGAACGGGGGTCAGGTGGGAAGGAGAAGAAGAAGAAGAAGAAAAAGCACAGGTGTTAGTTAGCGTGGAAGCGGGGGTGAGCGACCATGTCATGCAAAACACAAACACGCACACACGTAAGAACGCTAACCGTAGCCATGCTAGCGAGAAACATTCACACATCCAGAAATCCAAAGATTTGACGTCTCAAATCCGCGACTAGAATGTAAAAACCCCTTACCATTAGTTTGGCTTTAGCCGTAAGTGCTTATAGCAATTGTAATGGCAATTGCAATTGAAATGAAATTGTTATTGAAATCGGAATTGTGATTGAAAGTGTAATATTAATTGGAATTGGAATTGAAATTATAATTGTAACCGAAATTGTAATTTTAATTGAGAAATTAAATTGAAATTGTAATTGAAAAATTAAATTGAAATTGTAATTGAAATTTAAAATTGTAATTGAAATTATAATTGTAATCGAAATTGTAATATGAATTGAAATTGCAATTGAAATTATAATTGTAATCCAAATTGTAATTTAAGTTGAATGTAATTTAAAATTGAAATTGTAATGGAAATTTAAAATTACAATTTTAATTGCAATTATAATTATAATCAAAATTGTAATTTTAATGGAACATTTTATTTAAAATTGTAATTTAAAATTGTCATTAAAAATTGTAATTGGAATTGTAATTCTAATTGAATTACTGAAATTGTAATTGAAATGTTTAATTCAAATTGAAATTGTAATTCTAATTGAATTATTGAAATTGTAACTGTAATGTGGCTGCTTATCCGTGCAATAGTTATATAATAATCATTACATTTATAATAATAAGTACAGTAAAGTCTCGTTATATCGATATCGGTTATATCGATAGTACTGCTTATTACGATAGTCTGGTTATATTGATATTTTTTCCGACTCCCGAGAATATCGATATTACGAGACTTTACTGTATTACAACAATAATGATTATCATTATAATAATTATTAAAATACATTTTATTTATAAGATGTAAACTAGCTGACGGAAGCTAGCTAATTTACTCACTGGCTCGTTTGATTGTTAGCTAGCCAGCTCGTTTTGTAACTCGCTAATTGTTTGTCAGCATTTTTAACGTAACTATTTTTATGGACCTTAATGTCTCGCTTGATGTATGAGTTAGTAGCCAGAAAAAAACAATCTGGATGCCTTGGAAGTATTTGTTATTTATTTTTTGATTTAGCGATGAACCAAAAGCAAATGAATCCACGATCGCAAAAAAAAAAAAAAAAAAAAAAAAAAAAGTTATGCGAGCAGGTCTAAAACTGAAAAAAAAAGTGCTGCTAATCCATTGCGTCGCTATCTGAATTACTATCAGCCGATTTTATCAGCATAAAATCCTGATCGGAATACGCCGTAAATTAAATAAAATATCGTAATTGCGTCACATATGTTCCACGTCACTCATTGGTGGCATTCAGTCAGCTGTGCCATGCTCGGTATCTATCTATCTATCCCTCATGCCTCGTATTCCAAGTGCGCCCGCGTCGTCGCTAACACCGCCGCACCACCGGAGGGCGCTGTGCCAAGAGTTAGACAAAAAGACAGACACAAACATGGTGGAGAGGCTACCCAGATGGACTGACCTTACTTCCCGAGTCCTTGTGTCCACACTCCCCTTTATCGTACCACCATTTGTTTTTCAGTTTGTCTAAGACGCCCGCTTCGCTCAGTTTCAATACGGCGAGGTTAACCGGCGTTCTTCAAATCAAAGGGGGTGGGATGGGGGGTGGGGAAGGGGGAAATAACATAAATAACATCATAGGACATGTTATTTTATGTTATTCAATTAAAACTTGGGCCCCCCCTACCTCGATGACAGGGGGCTTTTCATGGCGCTGTCGGGAAGGGGCCCCCCACTGGTGCTACATGTCTGTTAGCAGACATGTACGTCTTGTTGTGGGGCCCCCGGGCGCATCGCTTATCTGGAACGGGCGTACGCTGCCGGGACCATTTTGGATTATGACAATTAAATTACAAAATAAAATTAAAAAAAAACCCGTGAGGTGACATTAAAATACAGTCCCTGACAAGAGTCTTGTCGCTTATCCAAGTTGTAGCGTGTTGCGGTGCCAGGCGTACCATAAAAAAAAAAAAGTCTGGAGGTCATGGTCGTAAGTTCGGGTGGACGTAGGTCGAACTGGTCGTAAGTCGAACTGACCATAAGTCGAGTTGGTCGTAAGTCGGATGTTACCTGTGTATAATTTAATACTTGATGATTTTATTATATTAGAATACAAAAAAATAGTCTGGAGGTTATGGTTATAAGTACGGGCGGTCGTAAGTCCAGCTGGTCGTAAGTCGGATGTTACCTGTATATAATTTAAGACTTGATCATTTTAATGTATTAAATTTTTAATATATTAAAATGATCAAGTCCATATTAAAACAATCAAGTCTTAAATTATATACTGGTAACATCCGACTTGCGACCAACTCGACTTACGACCACCCGTACTTACGATCATGACCCCCAGACCCTATTTAAAAATAATAATAATTCTACACCTGGCACCGCAACGTGCTAGCAGGTCGGCAACGCGTAGGACAATTTTGGCCAGGCAGCCAGCATCTCACTCTGGCACAGCAATCGACCGTGTGATGGCACCAGAGGGGGGGGGGCTTTGTGTGTCATTTAGCCTCTATTCCACATTTTGAATGAATTTCAACTTACAACCGTTTGGTCGGAACGGAACTCGGTCGTAAGTCGGATTTTACCTGTATTTGCTATTTCATCATATCGAATCTACTTCAAGAGTAGGAAATAATAGTACTGTCCTATTGCCTGTCCCCATGTGTTGCTGCACCATTTGTGTCAATACTCAGGCGGGCCAGGAAAAAAAAAAATCCAGATGTGGTCCCGACAGATGCGCCCGTTTCCACAGCAACAACATATGAGAATAAAAAACAAAAGACGCGAGTGCGTGCGCGTCCCACGTGAGCGGCTAACCTTCTCGCCGCCGCCGCCGCTGCCGCACTCTCCTTTGTCGTACCACCACTTGTTTTTCAATTTGTCCAAGAGGCCCTGCTCATTGAGCTTTAACACGGCCAGGTTAACGGCACTTCTTCACAAGCAGACAGAAAATTGGGCGTAAAAAAAGATGAGTGTGTGTTCACAAGTGGACATGGAGAGACAGAGACAGACAGAGAGTGAGGGAGGGAAGGGGAGAGGGAGCAAGAGAGAGAGAGAGAAAGAGGGAGAGAGAGACAGAGACACAGTGAGAGAGAGACACAGAGAGAGAGAGAGAGAGAGAGAGAGAGAGACACACAGAGAGACACAGCGAGAAAGAGACAGACACAGAGACGAGAGAAAAAGAGAGATAGAGAGAGACAGACAGACACAGCGAGACAGACAGACACAGCGAGAGAGACAATGACACAGCGAGAGAGACAATGACACAGTGAGAGACACACACAGTGAGAAAGAGAGAGAGACACACAGTGAGAGAGAGACACAGTGAGACAGAGAGACACAGCGAGAAAGAGAGAGACAGAGACGAGAGAAAAAGAGAGAATGAAAGAGAGACAGAGAGAGACAGAGACACAGCGAGACAGACAGAAAGACACAGCAAGAGAGACAGACACAGAGAGAGACAGCGACACAGCGAGAGAGACAGACACAGCGAGAGAGACAATGACACAGCGAGAGAGACAGAGACACAGTGAGAGAGAGAAAGAGACACAGAGACCGATAGAGACAGAAAGAGAGACAGAGACATACAAAGAGAGAGAGAGAGAGCGCCAGAGACACAGTGAAAGACAGAGAGAGACAGAAAGACAGACAGAGAGACAATCGAGAAGAAAACAACAGCGTGCAAATCATCACATTTTCGGACCAGAACACAACCGAAAGCCAAATCCCGCTGGAAAATATTTCTTTCCAAAATTTCACAGTCAAAATGGACGCTTTATTTTGAAATGCGGATTAAGCAAAAGGAATGATATGAACTCATCAGTGTCCAAAATGGCCGCCACCACAGAATATCTGTCGGCCATTTTGCCAAGTTACTATCAAATGAAAATCAAAGATTTCACTTCTTTTCTGCATTTTAACCGTGATTGGTTGTCATCTAACTTTGAGCGCCTGTGATGTCATAACAGTGAGGGCGTGGCTTTATGGAACCACTGGATTCACTACTGCCACCAAGAGGACCGGAGGTGAATAGGAATCACGCACACAATGAGGTATTTGTCGCTATCACGGATTTGGCTTAGCGTGTGTTTCGATCCAGTCCGTCCGTCAAAAAAAAAAAAAAAAACGTTGATGAAGCTTAAAGCCTTGAAACGACAACGCCACCTGCTCGCCATTTTTGATTTTTACTGGCAGAAGACGATAATCCCTTTTGAAATAACAAGATGGGGGAACCTTGCAGAGGGACTAAGGTGATCTGCCAGGCACTGTTTTCGCCTCCAAGGCGGGAAGAAAAAACTATGCAGAAATTGCTGTTGCGCGCCACAAGAGAGGAATTTACAAAAAAAAGTTGCAAGTGGACGCAAACGACAACGCAGCCGACTGCCATTAAATGGCGACTGCGTCATGGATCGATTTCCACATTTGTAAATTCCTCGGCGGCTTGCTAAGGAGGCGCAAACGGCGGCGTTGGATTCGGGGCTTCGCTTCGACGTAAAAAAAAAAAAAAAAAACCTCCCCAGAAAAAGTCTCCAAATTGTTTGGGTAAAAAAAATACATAGAAAAAAATAAGATAAAACACTAATCGTATGCCATGTGGTGATGAATTTCAAGAAGACATATTATGCAGTCGAAATTTCCTCTTTTCAATCCATTTGTTCAGTTCAGTTGTATTTCACTTTGTTAAACTAACTTTACATGAAATCTTTTAACTGTTTTTATGATCTAGATTCAGGTCAAAATGATGAATAAAAATTATTTCGTTGAATTACAATGATACCTTGGCTTACGTTTTCCCAGAAAGTGTGTATAAGGCGAAAAGTGTGTATTCCAAACATTAATTTCCCATAGGAAATCATTAAAATGAGAATAATCCGTTCCCAGGTCCCCATAAAACAATTTTCAACTAAATAAGCCTCAAAACTACACACAATAGATTTCTTCAGCCGTCATCTGTACTTCTTCCAAAGAAGTACAGCTGACGGCTGAAGAAACCTTTTCATCGATGGACGAGCTTACACAGACACAATAGAGCTTATTTTATGTATAATAAATGTGCTATAGTATTGTAATTAAAGAAATAAACTGTACAGTATAATAAAGTCGTTTTATTTAAGGCTGCACAATATGTCGACTTTTAAAATGCGTTAGCGATGAGTGACAAACACAAAACTTACCTGAGCGGGATTACCTGTAGTGAATTTTTCGTGCGGGGAACGCTGTTGAATTTTTAATTGAAACGACGTCACTAAAGCGAAATCAGCATTGATGGAAGCTAGCAATGAGCTTCCTTTTTTATTTATTCATTTATTTTTTATTTATTCATTTATTTATGTGTTTATCAAAAGGCAACATGGCGCAACAAATAAGCTGGAAAAATATAATGAGTAAGTGCTGCTGTTTTGGTTAGCAAGAGAACTAATGAGCTAACTTCCATTATTTATGTATCTATTTCCTTTTTTTATTTATTCATTTATTTATGTGTTTTATCAAAAGGCAACATGGCGCAACAAATAAGCTGGAAAAAATATAATGAGTAAGTGCTGCTGTTTTGGTTAGCAAGAGAACTAATGAGCTAGCTTCCATTATTTATCTGTTTATTTATGTATCTATTTCCTTTTTTTATTTATTCATTTATTTATGTGTTTTATCAAAAGGCAACATGGCGCAACAAATAAGAAGGTAGAAAAAAATATCATGAGTAAGTGCTGCTGTTTTGGTTAGCAAGAGAATTAATTAAGTTGCTATTAGCATGATCAGTTTGGATTTTTTTACATGATCGTTATTGATGTTATATTGTGCCCTTTAAAAAAAATCAATTTAAATATTTTTAGGGCAGGTTTTTCGCTTTTATTTTGGAGAAAATGCTTTGCTTGAAGTTGGTTTTAATATTAGTTGTTAATTATTTTTGTCTTAGATAAATGTACTTTTTGGGTGCAGGATTGAGTAATTTGTAATTAAAAGTATGCAAATATTTTGTTTAACTATCTTTTTGTGCGGGGAGAAAAACTTTATAATTAATTAATTAACAAAGATGAAAATAAATATCATTTTTGCCTTAATTATTGTTAGATTTATTCCATTTTACAAACTACAGCTGTTGTTAAATCGCTACATAAATCAAAATACATTGTATTGTATTATCACTTATGGACGTGCTTTACTTAGTGGTTTGTCATACTTTATTTTGAAAATCATTTTCACTTTTATTTCAAAAATGTTTCAGGCATTTTAGTTTGTTTTGTCGTGAATTTTCAATCGCTATTGATCAGAAGTTTGGTCGGTATCACTATTGGAGTAAATATGGTGGATTAGATTATGATGGAAAAGCTGCATGCGGCATAATCAGATGTGACATTGATGCACGCAAGAGGCCCCGCCCACCCAAACCAAAGCAGGAAGTGGCGAAAAAAAAAGGCGGCACACCAGGGAAGGTGGAATACCATAACAACACGTCGGCCATATTGTTACACTATTCCACCCACCTTAACTGTGAACCTTTGGGCGTGGCTACGCCGTAGCCTTTGGAGTCCAGGTTGCCGCCCACTTTCATGGTGTCGCAGGGCTTGCGCTGCTCCGTGTACTCGTTCATGGTGGACTCCAGCAGGAAGGCGTACTTCCCCTTGGACTTGCGCACGCGTGCAACGCCCTCCGCCGTGGTCTTGGTGAACACGGTGGGCTCGGCCGATTTCATGTAGCCCCACATTTTCTCGTAGACGGCGATCTTGGAGCGCTTTTGGAGATTCAAAGAAGAGGCAATTCACGAGCAGGGGTGAAATTACCATGTATAGCAAGGCGTTTTTAGCCCAAATAACGACCATGTATAGTAAGGCGTTTTTAGCCCAAAAAACGACCATGTATAGTAAGGCGTTTTTAGCCCAAAAAACGACCATGTATAGTAAGGCGTTTTTAGCCCAAAAAACGACCATGTATAGTAAGGCGTTTTTAGCCTAAAAAAACGACCATGTATAGGAAGCCGTTTTTAGCCTAAAAAAACGACCATGTATAGGAAGGCGTTTTTAGCCTAAAAAAACGACCATGTATAGTAAGGCGTTTTTAGCCCAAAAAAACGACCATGTATAAGCAAGGCGTTTTTAGCCTAAAAAAACGACCATCTATAGTAAGGCGTTTTTAGCCCAAAAAAACGACCATGTATAGTAAGGCGTTTTTAGACCAAAAAAACGACCATGTATAGTAAGGCGTTTTTAGCCTAAAAAACGACCATGTATAGTAAGGCGTTTTTAGACCAAAAAAACGACCATGTATAGTAAGGCGTTTTTAGCCTAAAAAAAACGACCATGTATAGTAAGGCGTTTTTAGCCTAAAAAAACGACCATGTATAGGAAGGCGTTTTTAGCCTAAAAAAACGACCATGTATAGTAAGGCGTTTTTAGCCCAGAAAAACGACCATGTATAGTAAGGCGTTTTTAGACCAAAAAAACGACCATGTATAGTAAGGCGTTTTTAGCCTAAAAAAAACGACCATCTATAGTAAGGCGTTTTTAGCCCAAAAAAACGACCATGTATAGTAAGGCGTTTTTAGCCCAAAAAAACGACCATGTATAGTAAGGCGTTTTTAGCCCAGAAAAACGACCATGTATAGTAAGGCGTTTTTAGCCCAAAAAACGACCATGTATAGTAAGGCGTTTTTCGCCCAGAAAAACGACCATGTATAGTAAGGCGTTTTTAGCCCAAAAAAAACGACCATGTATAGTAAGGCGTTTTTAGCCCAAAAAAACGACCATGTATAGTAAGGCGTTTTTAGCTGAAAAAAACAACCATGTATAGTAAGGCGTTTTTAGCCCAAAAAAAACCACCATGTATAGTAAGGCGTTTTTAGCCCAAAAAAAACCACCATGTATAGTAAGGCGTTTTTAGGCCAAAAAACACGACCATGTATAGTAAGGCGTTTTTAGCTGAAAAAAACGACCATGTATAGTAAGGCGTTTTTAGCCTAAAAAACGACCATGTATAGTAAGGCGTTTTTAGACCAAAAAAACGACCATGTATAGTAAGGCGTTTTTAGCCTAAAAAAAACGACCATGTATAGTAAGGCGTTTTTAGCCTAAAAAAACGACCATGTATAGGGAGGCGTTTTTAGCCTAAAAAAACGACCATGTATAGTAAGGCGTTTTTAGCCCAGAAAAACGACCATGTATAGTAAGGCGTTTTTAGACCAAAAAAACGACCATGTATAGTAAGGCGTTTTTAGCCTAAAAAAACGACCATCTATAGTAAGGCGTTTTTAGCCCAAAAAAACGACCATGTATAGTAAGGCGTTTTTAGCCCAAAAAAACGACCATGTATAGTAAGGCGTTTTTAGCCCAGAAAAACGACCATGTATAGTAAGGCGTTTTTAGCCCAAAAAAACGACCATGTATAGTAAGCCATTTTTAGCTGAAAAAAACGACCATGTATAGTAAGGCGTTTTTAGCCCAGAAAAACGACCATGTATAGTAAGGCATTTTTAGCTGAAAAAAACGACCATGTATAGTAAGGCATTTTTAGCCGAAAAAACGACCATGTATAGTAAGATGTTTTTAGCCCAAAAAACGACCATGTATAGTAAGGCGTTTTTAGCCTAAAAAAAACGACCATGTATAGTAAGGCGTTTTTAGCCTAAAAAAACGACCATGTATAGGAAGGCGTTTTTAGCCTAAAAAAACGACCATGTATAGTAAGGCGTTTTTAGCCCAGAAAAACGACCATGTATAGTAAGGCGTTTTTAGCTGGAAAAAAGCGACCATGTATAGTAAGGCGTTTTTAGCCTAAAAAAACGACCATGTATAGTAAGGCGTTTTTAGCCTAAAAACACCTTACTATACATGGTCGTTTTTTTTCCAGCTAAAAACGCCTTACTATACATGGTTTTTTTTCAGCTAAAAATGCCTTACTATACATGGTCGTTTTTTGGGCTAAAAACGCCTTACTATACATGGTGGTTTTTAGGGCTAAAAACGCCTTACTATACATGGTCGTTTTTTTTTTCAGCTAAAAATGCCTTACTATACATGGTCGTGTTTTGGGATAAAAAAGCCTTACTATACATGGTGTTTTTTTGGGCTAAAAACGCCTTACTATAGATGGTCGTTTTTTTAGGCTAAAAACGCCTTACTATACATGGTCGTTTTTTTGTCATATATATATATAACAACCGAAAAAGATGTCCAGATAAACGTTCAAAAATGGATTGTGCAAAGGCTTCAGTGACCAGGTGACACCGCACCTCCGCGCTTTTAAGCCAACGTACTTACCAGTTGACTACAGTGGCGTTTCTCTACAGAGTTTTTAAGTAAAAACCCAAAAGGGTCTTTATGAACAAGGTTTATTGAAACAACAAGTTTAATAATCCACAGAGATGCCAACGGCGGGTTTCGAACCCTGGACCTCTGCTCTGTCAGGCAAATGTGCTATGCAGTGAACCACAGTGTCATTGCTTTACTGAGCTCATATGGAACAGCCCAAAAATATGTACATATATAATGTGGTTTAAAAAAAAAGGGTTAAAAACCTTCTGATGCGTGGTCGTTTTTTTGGGCTAAAAACGCCTTACTATACATGGTCGTTTTTTCAGCTAAAAATGCCTTACTATACATGGTCGTTTTTTTGGGCTAAAAACGCCTTACTATACATGGTCGTTTTTTTAGGCTAAAAACGCCTTACTATACATGGTTGTTTTTTTCAGCTAAAAATGCCTTACTATACATGGTCGTTTTTTTCAGCTAAAAACGCCTTACTATACATGGTCGTTTTTTTTGGGCTAAAAAGGCCTTACTATACATGGTCGTTTTTTTAGGCTAAAAACGCCTTACTATACATGGTCGTTTTTTTCAGCTAAAAACGCCTTACTATACATGGTCGTTTTTTTGGGCTAAAAACGCCTTACGATACATGGTCGTTTTTTTCAGCTAAAAATGCCTTACTATACATGGTCGTTTTTTTCAGCTAAAAATGCCTTACTATACATGGTCGTTTTTTTGGGCTAAAAACGCCTTACTATACATGGTCGTTTTTTAGGCTAAAAACGCCTTACTATACATGGTCGGTTTTTTTAGGCTAAAAACGCCTTACTATACATGGTCGTTTTTTTCAGCTAAAAATGCCTTACTATACATGGTCGTTTTTTTAGGCTAAAAACGCCTTACTATACATGGTCGTTTTTTTGGGCTAAAAATGCCTTACTATACATGGTCGTTTTTTTAGGCTAAAAACGCCTTACTATACATGGTCGTTTTTTTGCGCTAAAAACGCCTTACTATACATGGTCGTTTTTTAGGCTAAAAACGCCTTACTATACATGGTCGTTTTTTTAGGCTAAAAACGCCTTACTATACATGGTCGTTTTCCTGGGCTAAAAACGCCTTACTATACATGGTCGTTTTTTTCAGCTAAAAACGCCTTACTATACATGGTCGTTCTTTTAGGCTAAAAACGCCTTACTATACATGGTCGTTTTTTTCAGCTAAAAATGCCTTACTATACATGGTCGTTTTTTAGGCTAAAAACGCCTTACTATACATGGTCGTTTTTTTCAGCTAAAAATGCCTTACTATACATGGTCGTTTTTTTAGGCTAAAAACGCCTTACTATACATGGTCGTTTTTTTGGGCTAAAAATGCCTTACTATACATGGTCGTTTTTTTGGGCTAAAAATGCCTTACTATACATGGTCGTTTTTTTCAGCTAAAAATGCCTTACTATACATGGTCGTTTTTTTAGGCTAAAAACGCCTTACTATACATGGTCGTTTTTTTAGGCTAAAAACGCCTTACTATACATGGTCGTTTTTTTGGGCTAAAAATGCCTTACTATACATGGTCGTTTTTTTCAGCTAAAAATGCCTTACTATACATGGTCGTTTTTTTGGGCTAAAAACGCCTTACTATACATGGTTGTTTTTTTCAGCTTAAAATGCCTTACTATACATGGTCGTTTTTTTGCGCTAAAAACGCCTTACTATACATGGTCGTTTTTTAGGCTAAAAACGCCTTACTATACATGGTCGTTTTTTTAGGCTAAAAACGCCTTACTATACATGGTCGTTTTCCTGGGCTAAAAACGCCTTACTATACATGGTCGTTTTTTTCAGCTAAAAACGCCTTACTATACATGGTCGTTCTTTTAGGCTAAAAACGCCTTACTATACATGGTCGTTTTTTTCAGCTAAAAACGCCTTACTATACATGGTCGTTTTTTAGGCTAAAAACGCCTTACTATACATGGTCGTTTTTTTCAGCTAAAAATGCCTTACTATACATGGTCGTTTTTTTCAGCTAAAAATGCCTTACTATACATGGTCGTTTTTTTAGGCTAAAAACGCCTTACTATACATGGTCGTTTTTTTGGGCTAAAAATACCTTACTATACATGGTCGTTTTTTTCAGCTAAAAATGCCTTACTATACATGGTCGTTTTTTTAGGCTAAAAACGCCTTACTATACATGGTCGTTTTTTTAGGCTAAAAACGCCTTACTATACATGGTCGTTTTTTTGGGCTAAAAATGCCTTACTATACATGGTCGTTTTTTTCAGCTAAAAATGCCTTACTATACATGGTCGTTTTTTTGGGCTAAAAACGCCTTACTATACATGGTCGTTTTTTAGGCTAAAAACGCCTTACTATACATGGTCGGTTTTTTTAGGCTAAAAACGCCTTACTATACATGGTCGTTTTTTTCAGCTAAAAATGCCGTACTATACATGGTCGTTTTTTTCAGCTAAAAATGCCTTACTATACATGGTCGTTTTTTTAGGCTAAAAATGCCTTACTATACATGGTCGTTTTTTTCAGCTAAAAATGCCTTACTATACATGGTCGTTTTTTTGGGCTAAAAACGCCTTACTATACATGGTTGTTTTTTTCAGCTTAAAATGCCTTACTATACATGGTCGTTTTTTTCAGCTAAAAACGCCTTACTATACATGGTCGTTTTTTTCAGCTAAAAATGCCTTACTATACATGGTCGTTTTTTGGGCTAAAAACGCCTTACTATACATGGTCGTTTTTTTCAGCTAAAAATGCCTTACTATACATGGTCGTTTTTTTAGGCTAAAAACGCCTTACTATACATGGTCGTTTTTTTAGGCTAAAAACGCCATACTATACATGGTCGTTTTTTTGGGCTAAAAATGCCTTACTATACATGGTCGTTTTTTTCAGCTAAAAACGCCTTACTATACATGGTCGTTTTTTTGGGCTAAAAATGCCTTACTATACATGGTCGTTTTTTTCAGCTAAAAATGCCTTACTATACATGGTCGTTTTTTTGGGCTAAAAACGCCTTACTATACATGGTTGTTTTTTTCAGCTTAAAATGCCTTACTATACATGATCGTTTTTTTGCGCTAAAAACGCCTTACTATACATGGTCGTTTTTTAGGCTAAAAACGCCTTACTATACATGGTCGTTTTTTTAGGCTAAAAACGCCTTACTATACATGGTCGTTTTCCTGGGCTAAAAACGCCTTACTATACATGGTCGTTTTTTTCAGCTAAAAACGCCTTACTATACATGGTCGTTCTTTTAGGCTAAAAACGCCTTACTATACATGGTCGTTTTTTTCAGCTAAAAACGCCTTACTATACATGGTTCTTTTTTTAGGCTAAAAACGCCTTACTATACATGGTCGTTTTTTTCCGCTAAAAATGCCTTATTATACATGGTCGTTTTTCTGGGCTAAAAACGCCTTACTATACATGGTCGTTTTTTTCAGCTAAAAACGCCTTACTATACATGGTCGTTTTTTTTGGGCTAAAAACGCCTTACTATACATGGTCGTTTTTTTCAGCTAAAAATGCCTTACTATACATGGTCGTTTTTTTGGGCTAAAAACGCCTTACTATACATGGTCGTTTTTTTAGGCTAAAAACGCCTTACTATACATGGTCGTTTTTTGGGCTAAAAACGCCTTACTATACATGGTCGTTTTTTTAGGCTAAAAACGCCTTACTATACATGGTCGTTTTTTTCAGCTAAAAACGCCTTACTATACATGGTCGTTTTTTTCAGCTAAAAATGCCTTACTATACATGGTCGTTTTTTTCAGCTAAAAATGCCTTAATATACATGGTCGTTTTTTTAGGCTAAAAACGCCTTACTATACATGGTCGTTTTTTTCAGCTAAAAATGCCTTACTATACATGGTCGTTTTTTTGGGCTAAAAACGCCTTACTATACATGGTCGTTTTTTGGGCTAAAAACGCCTTACTATACATGGTCGTTTTTTTCAGCTAAAAATGCCTTACTATACATGGTCGTTTTTTTTGGGCTAAAAACGCCTTACGATACATGGTCGTTTTTTTAGGCTAAAAACGCCATGGTGGTTTTTTTTCAGCTAAAAATGCCTTACTATACATGGTCGTTTTTTTCAGCTAAAAATGCCTTACTATACATGGTCGTTTTTTTAGGCTAAAAATGCCTTACTATACATGGTCGTTTTTTTGGGCTAAAAACGCCTTACTATACATGGTCGTTTTTTGGGCTAAAAACGCCTTACTATACATGGTCGTTTTTTCCGGCTAAAAATGCCTTACTATACATGGTCGGTTTTTTTCAGCTAAAAACGCCTTACTATACATGGTTGTTTTTTTCAGCTAAAAACGCCTTACCATGAACACACACACACTCCCAGAGAAACAAGAAACTTACCCTGAAGAATTCCTTGGTGGAACCCGAATCCAAAGTGCCATAGGCGATGTCCGTCTGCTTGGCGAGGTCCTCGGCGCTCTCAATGGGCGACACCATCCTCTCCACTGTGAGGAAGGCGGCCAGGTTGGCCGTGTAGGACGAGATGATGATGAGAGTGAAGAACCACCACACCCCGCCCACGATGCGACCGGATAACGACCTTGGGGTAGGGGGGGGGGGGGTCAATAAGCAACAGCGGAAGACAAGAATGAAATACGAAGAAAAAGGGCAATCGGGACTGATGCCGAACCTGGAAAAGGGCCAAGAACTCGGGACCACTGCCATTCATTATCAGTGATTCGGCTGCACAAACTAAACAGTTACGTCAGCAAAACGATACTAACTAGCATAGCTAACATGCTAAAAGCGACATTTCGGCCATGAAGAAACAAACCGCCAACTTGACGCTGGAATACGATGGACTGCTGAACGAACACAGTAAACTCTTGGTGGGGGCGCTGCACTTCCTGTTTTCCTGCCCGGCGGCCATTTTGTTGCGCTGTTCAAATGTGCCTGTTTTTGTTTTGCTCAACTTTTGTCTTTTTTTTGTCTTCTTTCTTGACTTTATTCTTATTTATAATAATAATAATAATAATAATAATAATAATACATTTGATTTCTAAGCGCCTTCACTCAACCCGGAATAAGTCAGATAAAAAGCTAGCTAGCAATAGCTAGCCAGCTAATAGCTATTTAGAAAGCCAGCCAATAGCCAGTTATATATAGCCAGTTAGCAAGCTAGCTCTTATTTATATTACGTCTATTAGCTATCTATTAGCTCTCGCTCGAGCTAGGTGTCTATTAGCTATCTATTAGCTCTAGTTCTAGCTAACTATCTATTAGCTATCTAGCTAGCTTTCTATCTATTTGACGCTGGCGCGTGCGGCTTCTGCTGCTCACCCACAGAAAAACGTATCCTGTGACTGTAAAGTGACCTTAAGAGTTTTGAAAGGTGCTTATAAATTAAATGTATTATTATTATTATTATTACATTATAGGATTGTTACTGTCCGACATTCCGTAGCGAGTACAGAGTACAGAAACCACTCTTCGCTTCTTTTTATTGTCCAGCTATTACTATTTACAATTATAAAATTAACCGTTAATGCTAATATTAGCCTGTAATATTTTAACCTTACAATTTTATTGTGCAACGTTGTAACCTAACACTATCCAGCAATCTATCTATTTCGCTAGCTATCTAGCTAGCTACCTATCTATTTGCTATCTATTAACTATAAATTTGCTATCTATTAGCTATCTATATAGCTAGCGATTAGCTATCTATTAGCTAGCTAGGTAGCTTTCTAGCTATTTGAGTTACTTCCATGTTGAATGAACGCTGGCGCGTGTGGCTGCCGCTGAGACTTCTTTTTATTTGTCTATCTATTAATATTTACAATTTAAAAAATAACTGTCAATGCTAATATTAGCCTGTAATATTTTAACCTCACAATTTTATTACTACATATCTATTTGCTATGTATTTGCTATTTATTTGCTATCAATTAGATATATATAGCTGGCTAGCTAGCTCTCGATGAGCTATCTAGCTAGCTAGCGATTAGCTAGCTAGCTAGCTTTCTAGCTATTGAAGTTACTTCCATGTTGAGTGAACAGTGGTGCGCGTTTGGCTGCCGCTGAGTTTTCAAAGGCGCTTATAAATGAAATGTATTCTTTCTTCATTATTATTATTATTATTATTATTATTATTATTATTATTATTATTATTTTATCCAATATAAAAGAGCCGCAAGACCCCCACCGGCTGCGCTACACAGCTTTGCACATTCGGGAGAAGACAGATAGCAGGACGGCGCGTGAGGAGAATCTTAAAGCATAAATGCTGCATTGAGGAGAACAAACAAGGCCTCCCTTCGGTGCAAATCAAACAGCGGCGGATACAAAAGACCCTATAGCCCCCCACCCCCACCCCCTAAACGTGTCAGATGGAGCAAACGGGGAGAGAGACATCAGCAGAGTCGACTGCATTTTTTTACTCGGACTGCGACCGACGGCCATCTGCTCTGAAACCATATGGTATTATAATTCAAGAAATAAACTGTACTGTATAATAAAGTCGTTTTATTGACCTTTGTGATGGTCGTTGATGGCTTGATGGAATGGAGTGGCCGCTTTCATCAGCATTAAACACTACATGAGGAACATGTTATTGTTATTATTATTATTATTGTTATTATTATTATTTTACCCCCCGTGACATTTTTATCAGTGCACACTCACACAAGAGGACCATCTGTTTTTGTTATTTTATTTATTTTTATTTTGTTTTGTTGTGTCGTTGCAGTTCCGGATTCCTATTTTATTTTATTGTATTTTATTTTATTTGTTAATGATCCCTTGTAGGTGCTTTCTCTGCCATAATTTTACCTAGTTCCTCATCAATTGTGTTCTGTTTAGCTGGGTTGATGGCTTTTTGCATCAAGTGTACAGATGGCTCGTGCGGGTTATTTGTGGAGCCTGATTGAAGGGAATTTTAACCTTGCAGTCTACATGCTGCCTTTGAACTATCAAAGTTGAAACGAGTCCAAATTTCACTGTTTTCTCACCATTTTCTCATTCTCTGTCGTCTGCCTGTCTCTTTAATGTTTAAACCACCTCCCTTCACTGCTGCGTTCTTGACCAATCACGTGGCTTTAACCGACGACTGAGGGCGGGGAATAGAGGACATAAAACAAGCCGGCTGCCATTTTCTTTTAGGTGAACGCGAACAACACATCACTTATTGTGGCAGCTCCGTGTGTATCCCGAAAAATAGTTCGTATGCCAAGGTAAAATGTTAATAAATTTAACGTTCGTAAACCGAAAAGTTCATAAGCCAAAGGGGTCGTAAACCGAGGTATCACTGTATTTCTAACTCACTCAAAAAAAAAAGAGTCATAATTAGAAGGAGGACTTGGCAGCTAGGCTGGGTGAAGATCACCGAAATTTTCAAACCTCTTCGAATAGAAACCCGATGGCGGCAAAACATAACGCGCCTGATTGGATGGGGACGTGAACAACACCGAGGGGATAGCGTGTCGGCCGCATGCGCCACATGACGGGATCTTACCTGGGCGAGATGTCGCAGCCTTGTTGCATGAAGGCCCCCAGGGAGAACCAAAGCGAGTTGAAAATGCCAAATTCATTGGGGGGCTGGTCGCTAGGCGGACCATCGGCGCCCTCTTCGGGCTCCTCGGTGTGCCACTCGTACGGGCTGAAGCGGCTGACCAGGAAGAGCACCACGCTCACGCCGATGTAGGCGAACACGATGCACATCCAGATCTCGTAGGCCAACGGGTCCAGGAAGGAGAACACGCCCGGTTTGGATTTTTGGGGCTTTTTGATCATGATGGAAATGCCCAAAGACATGAAGGGCTTGGAGAAATCGATCACCTCCTCCCGGACCAACGTGATAGTTAAAGGGGCCACAGCGATTTCCGCTTTCTGTGGGCGTGGCAAAGAAATGGGCAGGGGGGGGCGAAAGGGGGCGGGGTTTATGATTATGGAATTTGCAAAGTTTAACAGGTTGTTTTACGTTTTGCAATTTTTATGGGATTAATGGCCGACCCCATCACTGGTTGCACTTTTTTTTACCAATATTAACTCATTCACTACCATTCCCGAATTTATTCGGAAATTGAAAAGTATGACGTGGAGCGCCATTCCCGAATGTTCAGGTATTGGCGTGGCGGCCATATTGATAGGGGCAATGATAGCCCAATTTGTACACTCACTTTCAATGTTTGTTCATTTCAGAATCAGAATCAATTGTCTAGTTAGCATCAACGGATTGATGGGTAGACCATGCTAAAAAAGTGTGACAATGGGGCGGCCATGTTGGGAGGGGCAATGATAGCAAACACGTCAATTGTTTTCATCATGAAGCTCATCCATGAGGTTTTAGGGTTCATTTTGAATATTCTTTTCACCGTCAACATTATTTTATACTTTATACTTTCAATTTGTACACTCTGTTTGTTCCAGAATCGGAATCAATTGTCTAGTTCGCAACAGCGGACTTGACATCAGACTAGGAACAGGCTAAAAAGTGTGAGAATGTGGCGGCCATGTTGGGAAGGGCAATGAGAGCAAACACGTCAATTGTTTTCATCATCATGAATAGCATCCATGATCATTTTGAATTTTCTTTTTCACCACCAACATTATCCTGTATACTTTATACACTCACCCCGTACACCAGCTCCCCAACCATTCCGTTCCAGATCTTGGTCTCCGGATCGCGAGCGCCGTACTTGCCGTCAGGCACGATGGAAATCTTGTACTTGATGCCGATGTGCCTGGCGATCTCGGAGGCCAGATCCACGCAGTAGCCTTCGTATTGGTCGTTGCCTTCGTACATCTCCCAGTTTTTCTTCAGCATCACGTAGGGACCCTCCTACACACAAAAAAGGGGGCAGGGGGGGGCGGGAACACAACAAATGAAGCGGACCGTCAGACGGACAGATGGACAGATGACGGTATATAGCTATATTTTACATTTTAAGACTCGTGCTGAATATTCTGGAAGTCTTGTTTTTGAGTTGGTGACGATTCCTGACGTGATGTCACGTCTGGATCGCCCCTGACCGAGAAAGTGACACGCAATGCATTTTGGGTACTTTGTTTGGTCTGAAAACTTCGTGTTGATGGCGAAATCAGAAGGAAAAAAATACTATTTGATACTAGTTGACACAAATTCCCAGCAGATAAATCAGCCCATTTCCAACACAGCTTTGGCGCCATCTTGTGTATTTTCTGGGACACTACATTGGAGTCCAGCTGCCTCAAAATGAGACAGACGGACTTCTTTAATCGATTGCAAACATTTATGCTTTCCTCTTCAGAACTATTTGTATCATATTCAGAACTGGATGAGTAATAAGAAAGCATTTTCTACAAATCTGAAGCCATTGTTTTGATTCTAGAGCAAGGGAAGACGTCCTTGTGTGACGTCACGAACAAGGGGGCGGGACCTTCTGAAACTCGCCATTTCCGAGGTCATTTTGAAGTAGTTTTGGGACACTTTAAGTCATTTTTATTGGTGTTTTGAATTTGACTAAAAATATCAGCCTGCGTGTTTTGGGTATTTTAGACGCTATCAAATGTTTTTCTGATGTCAGTTAGGAAAAAAAAAAATGGCGTCGGTTGTCCTTTAAAGCAAATGACACCCTGAAATGAACATCGAGACAGATTGCGATTGGGCTTTAAATATTTAAACTTTCACATCCAGCTGTGGAGATAACACCGCCGCCCCCACGTCGCTGAAATACAACAAAAAGAGTCATCATCGTTCCAATAGCCCCATGCTGCATATGCGCAGCACATTCTGAAGGTTTTGGGAGTTAAAAAATAAGTCATCAAAATGGTAATGCGGAAGGATGATACACCGAATCAAAGAGACGGGAGGGAAGCATGACTAAGCGGAAAGCGGAGGTAAAGCGGCCGTCAGACAAAGTGACTGCAGACAAAAATCGCTAGCTGTTAGCTATCTATTCATTCTATCACTAGCTATTGGCTATCCATTTGCTAGCTAATGGCTATCTGTTTGCTAGCTATTAGCTATCTATTCACTCGCTATTAGCTATCTATTCACTATCTATTTGCTAGCTATCTATTAGCTATCAATTCGCTAGTTAGCTATCAGTTCACTTGTTATTAGCTAGCTATTCATGAGCTATTGGCTATCTATTAGCTATCAATTCGCTAGTTAGCTATCAGTTCGCTTGTTATTAGCTAGCTATTCATGAGCTATTGGCTATCTATTCGCTAGCTAATGGCTCTCTATTCGCTAGCTAACTTGCTATCTATTTGAGTTACTTCCGGTTTGAGTGAACGCTGGTGCGTGTGGCTGCCGCTGCTCACCCACAGAAAAATAAACATCCTGTGACTGTAGAGTGACCTTGAGAGTTTTGAAAGGCGCTTAGAAATGAATGTATTATTATTATTATTATTAAAATATGACGTAGAGCGGCATTCATGAATTTGCAAATTTTTTTTTTCATGCTTGGGTGCCAATAAAGCACTGGTCAGACCTCTGGCAATTTTTTTCCCCGCTTCCACGAGAGGGCAGCATTTGTCTTTTAATAAAAAATCTAAAAAAAAAAAATCCCAAATCAAAAGATGCTGTGATCACAAGACGGAACGTGAAATGCGTGACACACAAGGACAAAGAGAGTGGCGTATTTGTCCTCTTTTCCTTCCATTTGCATTTCATTCTCCTCTCAAGCGGCTGCCGATTCCTTTTTCTAAACTGGGGAAGGAGGGGGGAGGGGCGTCCATTCGTTAGGGCTTGTTGTGTCTTCCGCTTGCTGTCCAGCTGGGGATGGGGGGGGGGGGGTCAGTTTCTTAAAATGGGCTTCCTCAGCTGAAAAGAGGGGAGGATTGTGCTGAGCTGTTGACCCCCATATCGCTGCAGTTTTCTTCTGGTTTTTTTTATATTCCCTCATTCGCTGCCATTTTAACATCGATTCGGGAATTGAAAATTGCGACGGGGAGCGCCATTTCCGAATTTGCACGGGTTTTCACTTTTTCCATGCTTGGGTGCCGATAAAGCGCTGGTCAGACCTCTGGCAGTGTTTTTCCCTTCCGCAAAGGGGCAGCATTTGCCTTTTGTGTCAATGTTAGCACTTTGTTATAGCTTCTGCTGTTGTTAAAGTACTACTAGCTAGCTGGTTATCTAGCCGCCTATCTATTAGCTAGCACGCTAACTAACTTTCCATCTATTTTAGTTACTTCCGGGTTGAGTGAACGCTGGCGCGTTTGGCTGCCGCTGCTCACCCACCGGAAAAAACGTATCCTGTGACTGTAAAGTGACCTTGAGAGTTTTGAAAGGTGCTTATGAATGAAATGTATTATTATTATTATTATTATTATTATACAAATCAATATTCATGTATGGTATTATATTTTGGATATCCGAGCTCAGATAACTCCAGACCCATATAACTTAGGAAATAACTATTTTTTTTCTGATGAACGAAGAGAGTCTAATATTTCTTACGCTGAATTGAATGTTGATGTCATCCTAAAACTCAATATTCTGTGGGTCCTGCAATTTGAGTGAAAATGACAAAAACCCTGGCACTTGACTGAACACATTTTTTACACATCGTCTGGCAGTGAATGAGTTAAAATCGCTGTCGTACAATTGATCGATTCTTCTACAAGTGACATATACGGACGAGGGATATTTATTGTCTTACCATAATGGTGGTGACCACCACGGTGCGGTTTTCCATACCGGACGTGTCGTTGGGGAGGAGCGGCGAGTCCTGGATCAGCACCAGTTTGTCGGCGTCGTTCCAGTAGCCGATCTGGACATTAACATTAACATTAAAGGTAATGTTCATGCTAATTATGCTAACAAGCTAATAATGCTAGTTATATATACAGTAAAGTCTCGTTATATCGATATTCAAGGGAGTCCGAAAAAATATCGATATAACCGGGACTATCGATATATCCGACCCTGTTTGCATGTAATTTTCTCCGTGCGTGCATAGAAATAGTATCGATATAACCGGGACTATCGATATATCCGATATCGATATAACGAGACTTTACTGTACCTATCTAACCTAACAACGGGTGACTTAAAAAAAATCCAACTAAAGGTGTTTATTCGAGCTGATGTGTGGATTGGTCGCGACATACAGTAAAGTCTCGTTATATCGATATCGGATATATCGATAGTCCCGGTTATATCGATACTATTTCTATGCACGCACGAAGAAAATTACATGCAAACAGGGTCGGATATATCGATAGTCCCGGTTATATCGATATTTTTTCGGACTCCCTTGAATATCGATATAACGAGACTTTACTGTATTTGTCAATTCCCCTCGGTAGCGCGTATGCTAACGTTTCAGGAGTTGAAGCAAAAAAAAAAAAAAAACATGGCGGGTGGAAATAAGATGGCGGACGTGACGTTGGAATGAAGGAAGCAGGCGTGCGTTATGATGCTTTTACCCGTCTGGGTCCGTTATTCTTCAGCTCAAACACGTCCATTGTGTAGTTGACCCTGCGGCCATAGTGGTCGAACTGGACATTACCTGTTAATCCCTGAAGCCGCACCTGAATGGAAAATGGAATACGTGTGGGGGGTGAATTAGTTCCCATTGCAAATTTCCCCATTGTGGGACCATTAAAGGACAACCGACGCCTCCTCACAAGTTGCGTCCATAATTTGTAAAATCGCTTCAAATGACTTCTACTTAGCGCATTTTACTAAGATTCCACCGCATATCGCGATATTTTACATTTTAAGACTCGCACTGAATATTCAGAAAGTCTTGTTTTAGAGTTGATGACGATTCCTGTAGTGACGTCACGGAAGGAACGCCCCTGACCGACACACAATGCATTTTGGGTACTTTTTTTCATCTGTAAACACCGTGTTGATGGCGAAATTAGAAGGAAAACTACATAAATAACGCGATGGTGAATCGTCGTGTGTTGCACCAAGACTACTATTCGATACTAGTTGACACAAATTCCGAGCGGCCAAATCAGCCCATTTCCAAAGGAGCTAGTGCGCCATCTTGTGCATTTTTTTGGGCGCTACATTGGAGTCCAGACTTCTTTAATTGGTTACAAACATTTATGCTTTCCTCTTCAGAACTATTTGAATCATATTCATAACTGGATGAGTAACAAGAAAGCATCTTCTCCCTTCTCTAAATTCTCTGAAGCCATTGTTTTGATTCTGGAGCAAGGCAGTATGTGACCTCACGAACACGGGGGCGGGACTTCCTGAATCTGCCCAGTTTCGAGCTCATTTTGTGGCAGTTTTGGGACACTTTAACTCAGGGGTGTCAAAGTCATTTTTTGCCGCGGGCCACATTGTAGTTAGTTATGGTTTCCTCTTGAGGGCCGTTATGAATTTAGGCAACCCATTAAAATGTTTAAATCCCTTCAAATATTACATATAGAGCACACAGCAAATTAATGAATAACTCGTTTTCAAATCTGAAGTCAAGAATAATGACTTTTATGAAATTTTGGCTCAGATTTTAGCAATCATCATGGAATTTAACAAGTTTGATTTGCTTTCGCGGGCCGAAAAAAATGATGTGGCGGGCCGGATTTGGCCCGCGGGCCTTGACTTTGACACCTGTGCTTTAACTCATTTTTATTGGTGTTTTGCAGTTGACTAAAAATATCAGCCGGCGTGTTTTGGGTATTTTAGACGCTATAAAACGTTTTTCTCATGTCAGTTAGGAAACAAAAAAGGGGTGTCGGTTGTCCTTTAAAGGTTTTGTGATTCAGATTTTCTGATTGTGATTTGTCTTCCAAATAAAAACCACTTGGATGTCCAACCTGTTTGAGAGTACGTTCCATGTCGATCCCTTGGTTCCACGGGGCGGCGGGGTTGGCCAGGCAGTCGCCGGCGTTGCCCCGTCGGGAAATGTCCACTTTTTGTCTGCGTAGGTTCCGGAAAGCCTCGGCCATCACCATCACGCCGTCGTACGTCAACGCGGAAGTGTACTGAAAGGTAACGGAGAACGCCAATCAAACAGGTGTCGCACACAACAGCGACAAATTAGCCTTCCCGTATTTACCCGAAGACCATGTGTCTAGAGTTTTGTTGTTGTTGTTGTTGTTTTGACTTCAAGATGGCGCTTCTTTCACAAAATTATCCGAACATAGGCTGATGAAAGCAGACTAGCTTAAATGCTAACTTTGGTAAGCATTGACGTCATGAAAAATGTTATTTGAATTTGTATTTGAACACTAGTGGTAGTAACACAAGCTGGCAGAGTATACAGCACAGGTGTCAAAGTCAAGGCCCGCGGGCCAAATCCGGCCCGCCACATCATTTTTTTCGGCCCGCGAAAGCAAATCAAACTTGTTAAATTCCATGATGATTGCTAAAATCTGAGCCAAAATTTCATATTTTTGGATGTCAACCACAATAAAAGTCATTATTCTTGACTTCAGATTTGAAAACGAGTTATTCTTTAATTTGCTGTGTGCTCTATATGTAATATTTGAAGGGATTTAAACATTCTAATGGGTTCCCCAAATTCATAACGGCCCTCGAGAGGAAACCCGCGGCAAAAAATGACTTTGACACCCCTGGTATACAGCAATACTCACAGGCACATATTCTTTATCCTCTGCAGATTTTTTTTTTTTGTGTGTGTGTATTTTCATAAAATATTTTGCTCAAGATCGTAATAAATAATCAAAGTCAAAGTCAGCTTTATTGTCAAATATGCTAATATGTATGACATACAGCATAGATGAAATTACTGTCCTCTCGGACCCAGCATGTGAGGCACTTATAAATACTCTAAAAAAGATAATAAACATGAAAACGGCAATTTTAATATTTAATAATAATAAATAATACATTCAATGTATAATTTCGGATCTACACGTATCATTCCATGGCTGCGAGCATAAATCTTCAACATTTAGCTTGTAGTAGACGTGCACATTCCACCATGACGTCCCTGATCCACTGCTGAAAAGGACGCTTTTTATTTCATCTAGAACTACTTCATGTCACATAGAGGGTACAGCAAGTGCTCTCTTTGTGTTGTCATATTATTTGTTATTTAGTTTTTTTTTTTTTTTGTTCTTTTGACTTCAAGATGGCGCCGCGAGAGTGGTTTTTCTACTTCTTCCTTTCCTTTCCTTTTACTTTCATCACTTTACTGCTGTGAAATGTAAATGCATGTAATGCTGTGAAATGTAAATGCATCCACTGCGAGACTAATAAAGGCTAATCCAATAGAATACATCCATTATGCCCCACCCTGACTAATTGAGGGGACGTAGGAAACGGTGCAAAGATGAAGAGTAAGTGTTTAACCTCAAGCGGGGGGCCAAAAAGCTTGGCTTTAATCATGCCGACTAGCGGGAGTTCATCAGCTCGACTTTTTTTTTTTTTTTTTTTTCCCCCCCCCATTAGCCCGCGAGCTAGCCGCCACATGATTGTTCTCTCAGCACTGCCGTCGTTCTCGTCCTCTTCTTTACTCTTGACAAGAAGCCCGCGGCATCCACTTTTATATACACCCTGCGCTGGCCTTATTTGGATACATTTATTGATTTATTTTGGATTTTGTAGCAGCAGATGCATACAACAATATCACAGGCATGTTACCATTCCCGGTAAACGGAGTATAAATTTTGATCTATTTTTTTTAATTGATATATTTAGTTTTCATAACATCCATACTAGCATGCATATCATATGTTATTATTATTATTATTTTTTTTAATGGTACAAAATATCTATTTGACTTGTATTCACATATTCAATTTATTACACATGCATATTGGCCGAATGGTTATAGCACCCCCTGTTACTTGTCCATGGACTTAATAGCCAGAATAACGTTTAAATAATAATAATAATAATAATAATAATAATAATAATAATAATAATAATAATGACAATAATAATAATAATAATGACTAGCAATAATAATACTACTACTAATACTAATACTCATACTACTACTACTACTAATACTCATACTACTAATAATAATAATAATAATTATGATGACAATAATAATGATGACAATAGCAATAATAATACTAATACTAATACCCATACTACTATTACTACTACTACTACTATGACTACTACTACTACTACTATAATAATAAAAATAATGATAATAATATGATCTTTGTTATACTCCCTGGTGCTTTCTACTATCTTTGTGACTGCTTTATTTCCCGCTCATGATAGTTTTCCATGTTAAGCGCTTTGTTACAGCTTCGGCTGTTGTTAAAGCGCTATGTAAATCAATATGTATTGATTATAATAATGTATAATAATACATTTAATTTCTAAGCGCCTTTCAAAACTCTCAAGGACACTTTACAGTCACTGGATTTTTGTGTGTGCGGGTGAGCAGCGGCAGCCATTCGCGCTAGCGTTCACTCTACCCGGAAATAACACAGCAGCAAAGTTAATAATAATAACAATAATAATAATAATAATAATAATAATAATAATAAATTGATAGTGCATTTATCTATCTCAAATTGCTAAACTACCTTGTTTAAAAAATATATACAAACAAAATAAAACTAAAAAACATGGCCATCTGCACAAAAGTGAGTGGATTACCAGAATTGAGCAATTTAATTTATCGAGAAATGGCAGAGATAACCCACACACACAAATTGCACTCACGCTTCATATATATATATATATATATATATATATATATATATATATATATATATATATACGTGTACTTTTTTTTTTTTTAATTGCTGGAGGCAGAGGTTTTCTGACCGCCTTCTTGCCCCACTGCCATTTGCTATCCGTGCGACAAACAGTAAAAAGTGGGTCATTCTGTCACATCGCAGCAGCTGATGGGTTGGATGAAGCCAAGCCGACCGTGGCGGAATGAACAGGCCAACGAATGCTTTTACACATTCATGTTTTTTTTCGACTTTGCGCTTTTTCATGTTATTTTTCATATTGTCGTCAAAATGCCATTTGGATACAAAAACGCAAATAGTAAATATGTTGATACTAATGTCTCCATGGCGAAAATCTTGATTCTCGTGTCATTAGAGCGAAATCTTGTGCTACTTTTATTACTTTCATAACTAGTATTTATTTATTTATTCATGTATTGCCCTGTTTTGTAATTTCTTTTTTAATTCTAATCACATATGGTCTATTATGCCTCTATATCTATTTGCTATCCGTTAGCTATCTATTAGCTATTTATTAGCTGGCTAGATGGCTGGCAGGCTGTCTATTAGCAACATGGCTGTCGAGCTACTGTATATCTATTAGCTATATAGCTGTCTGACTGTGTCTATTAGCTAGATAGCTATCTAGTTATATCTATTAGCTGTATAGCTGTCTAGCTATCTATATAGCTCGCTGGATAGCTATTGCCTAAGTATTAGCTATCTATTAGCTATTTATTAGCTGTCTGGCTGTCTATAGCTATAAAGCTGTCTAGATATATCTATTAGCTATATAGCCTTCTGGCTGTGTCTATTAGCTGGATAGCTATCTAGCGATATCTATTAGCTGTATAGCTGTCTAGCTATCTAGATAGCTTGCTGGATAACTATTGGATAGCTATTAGATATTTATTAGCTGGCTAGATGGCTGGCTGGCTCTCTATAGCTATATAGCTGTCTAGCTATATCTATTAGCTATATAGCCTTCTGGCTGTGTCTATTAGCTAAATAGCTATCTAGCTATATCTATTAGCTGTATAGCTTTCTACATAGCTAGCAGGATAACTATTGGCTATCTTTTACCTATCTAATAGATAGCTAGCTAGCTTTCTATCTATTTGAATTACTTTTGAGTTGAGTGAACACTGGCGCCGTGAATGTAAAGTGACCATGAGAGTTTTGAATGGTGCTTATAAATGAAATGTACTATTATTATTATTATTATTATTATTTTGGGCCAATAAATACAGTGATTGTTTTTTTTTTTTTTTTTTGCGGCTGTAGCGTTTACCAATGACAGCTAGCCTTTCATTAGCGCACGTTTTACCTTGGGTGGCGCGTCGGATCCCGGGTACTCCCGTTGGTCCAGCTTGTTCCAGCGCTGCATCAATTTGATGACCATGGGATTGCTGAAGTCCACCAGCTGGAAACCCGTCACGTTGGCACCGCCATGCATGAAACGCTCCAAATTGATGTCCTTGAAACCCTTGAGGGGGAGGGGGAAGACGAGCACAAAGACTCGTCACGGGACAAATGGTAGATGTAGAGAGTGTGCTGATTGACAGGCAAGTTAAACATCGCCGTGTTTGGAATATCGCACAAAATGAGACTTGGGTTGCGCTATGGTGACCGACATAACTTGAAACAAAGCACTAACATAAAAAAAATGGAAATACTGCCCCCTTGTGGAAAAGAAAAAAAAAACATTGCCCAAGGCAATGGGTAGCACTTTATCGGCACCCAAGCATGAAAAAAACAAAAATGGCGCTCAACATCATATGTTCAATTCCCGAATAAATTTGTGAATGGCAGTGAATGAGTTAACATTAATCTGTGATTCAGGTATTTTAGGCCAGCAGAGAAGGCCTAGCAGGCCCTGACGGTCCACCGCTGTTTTTTTTTTTTAGCCATTATCCGTGCCCTTTGTTGCATATTTCCTGCACAAAATGTCCAAGTCATGCAGAACATTATTTCGGTCCTCACCAGGTTAGCCATGATGTAGTGGTAGCCTTTGACGTGTTTCCCCACGCTGACAATCTGCAAAGAGACAGTGTGACATCATCGGGCGTTAATTGCGTTAGGGCGTACGCTTGACGGGTCACGCTAACATGGCCGGATGTAAATACTTTCAGACAATACTCTATTGTGACACACATACGCACGCACAGAATGCTACGTGTTGATAAAAAGTGATTTTGAAAGGTGACATCTGCCGGAAAATCCCACCGGATAACCACTTACTGAGAGTGTGAACTAAGGAGTGTGGGGCGGGGGGGAGAGAGGAAAAAAAAACGAAACCATTTCGATCTCTCTGGAGAGCTTGTAAGGATGAAAAATAATATGATAACATAAGAAAATGATTACAGTCAAAACAGATTTAAAGGACAACCGACACCACTTTTTTGTTTCCTGACTGACATCAGAAAAACGTTTTATAGCATCTAAAATACCCAAAACATGCAGGCTGATATTTTTAGTCAAATGCAAAACACCAATAAAAATGAGTTAAAGTGTCCAAAATCTGCAAAAAAAAAATGAACCCGGAAGTGGCCAGTTTCAGAAGGTCCCGCCCCCTTTGTTCGTGACGTCACGCCAGGACGTCTTTGCCTTGCTCTAGAATCAAAACAATGGCTTTAGATTCGGAGAAGACGCTTTCTTGTTACTCATCCAGTTATGAATATGATTCAAATAGTTCTGAAGAGGAAAGTATAAATGTTTGCAATCGATCAAAGAAGTCCTTCCATATCAATTCGAGCCGTCTGGACTCCAATGTAGCGTCCCGGAAAATGCACAAGATGGCGCTCATGCTCCGTTGGAAATGGGCTGATTTGTCTGTTGGGAATTTGTGTCAACTAGTATCAAATAGTAGTCTTGGTTCAACACACAACATGTTATTTATGTGTTTTCCTTCTAATTCCTTTCTAACACGAATCAACACGTAGTTTTCAGACCAAACAAAGTACCCAAAATGCATTGTGTGTCGCTTTCTCGGTCAGGGGCGTTCCCTCCGTGACGTCACGTCAGGAATCGTCATCAACTCAAAAACAAGACTTCCTGAATATTCAGCGCGAGTCTTAATATGTTAAATATAGCTATATGCGGTGGAATCTACGTAAAATACGCTCAGTAGAAGTCATTTGAAGCCATTTTACAAATTATGGACACAACTTGTCCGGGGCGTTGGTTGTCCTTTCAAGGGTGACTGGGAAAAAGGACCGTAGAAGCATTGAGGTGAAGTGTGTTAGCTAAGAAATCTTACGTTCATAGTTAATATTCAATTACGATCTGGTTTGGGAAAATGACCATCAAACTCATTGATAGAAAATAAACAGAATAAAAGTTATCATATTTAAAAGTTTCATGCCGCCGAACACAAGGCCCACAATGGAAGCAGAGAAAATCTGAGGTCAATCTGAGGTTAAAGTGTCATCTTCATGTAGGAGATCTGGCCTTGGACTAATTTAGGACTTGGTAAATTGCTTCACAGGAAGAGGTCATTAGGGTATCACTTCACAAATCCTCATAAACGTGTAAAGAAATACAGCAGATAGCTAGCGAACGGCAGCGTGTTAAGCGCGGCATATGCTACAGTAACACAACCAACAGCCCCCCCCACCTCCACACTCCATGTGTGTACAACGTAAATGATTTGGCAGATGTCAAGAGCGGAAATTCGGTGAATAATTCAACAGACACCAGTTGCCCCCTCGCGGAAAGATGTGAGGAAGTCGTACGAGCGCAGTGGGGGAAAAGGAAGGCGAGTGTGTTTACGACAAAGTAGAACAGGCTGCTCTACGCTGGCAATCTTTTCCTATTAGGGCGCTCAAAGACTGCGAGACAAACATCGGTGAACTGATGAAAGGCTTCCGCATGGGGATGAATGGAATGAGAAAGACACAAATGTATCGTCTTCATTCGCGGTTAAAGGACAACCGACGTCACTTTTTTTGTTTTTTAACTGACACCAGAGAAACGTTTTATAGCATCTAAAATACCCAAAACACGCAGTATGATATTTTTAGTCAAATGCAAAACACCAATAAAAATAACTTAAAGTGTCCAAAATCTGCAAAAAAATGACCTGCGAATTGGGCATTTTCAGAAAGTCCCGCCCCCAGTTCGTGACGTCACGCCAAGACGTCTTGCATTGCTGGAGAATCAAAACAATGGCTTCAGATTCGGAGAATATGCTTTTTTGTTACACATCCAGTTATGAATATAATTCAAATAGTCCTGATGAGCAAAGCATACATGTTTGCAATCGATTAAAGAATTCATTTGGGCCATTTTGAGGCAACATTGGGGGACAATCTCTCACAAAAAAAATTCTTAAATGGCGCTTGGACCCCCTATGGCGGCTTTTGGGTGTAACACAAGGTTTTCAAAAAAACAGTACAGCAAAATACATTGACGTGATGGAAGGACAACGCGACCTTTTCACGGTCAGTGGGTGGTCCTTTCGTGACGTCACGTACGGACTCGTCACCAACTCAAAAACAAGACTTCCTGAATATTCAGCGCGAGTCTTAAAACGTAAAATATAGCTATATGCGGTGGAATCTTATTAAATTACGCTCAGTAGAAGTCATTTGTAGTGATTTTACAAATTATGGATACAACTTTAAAAGCACTATATTAGAATTACGGATGTTATTTTTTAAAGACAGTCGTATGAATTAGTCTTCTGATGTATTTGTCGCCCCAAAAGCAATTAAATTAGCAATATAAACTTGTAATTAAATTAACAAGAGTTGAAATACAGTAGAATATTATTGCTACCAGTGGCAAAATATCAATCATAATTACTACAAAAAACTATTGTGTTATCATCATTATCATAATATTGTTACGTGGGTAAAATATTGTGATACTACCAGCGGATATTGATTCCATTTAGCTGTTCACCCAGCTAGCTACCTAGCTAGGTATCGATTTGCTATCTATTAGATATCTAGCTGGCTAGATGACTATGTAGCTAGCTAGCTATCAATCTAGCTAACTATAAGCTATATGGCTATCTAGCTGGCTAGTTATCAGTGTATTTTTTTCTAGATTGGTACAGTTGTACCTTTGGCTATCAAGCTAGCTATCTAGCTGGCTACCTAGCTATCTATTTGCTATCTATTATCTATCTAACTAGCGAGCTGGCTATGTATTAGCTAGCTAGCTCGCTTTCTATTTATTTCAGTTAACTTTAATGTCACTTAACAAAAAATATAAGACACAGAGAGTCATTCATTCTTCAGCACTTGCTGTACCCTCTTTGTGACATGAAGCAGAGTTAACGGTCTCAAAATACGATCGCCGTGGAGGGAAAATATACTGTTATGATCATAAAGATAAAAATATAATGATAGGAGTCAAATCAAAAGGGGAAGGATTGTGACACTATCGCGACCAATGTAACGGCATACTCAAAAATATGACTTTGGCGGTTTTTACGGCGACATCACCTGTTCTAGCATATTCTGTAGCCTCTCGGCCTCGAGGTCGATGACGAATTTCTTCTCCTGCCGCCGGTCGAGATCTTCCAGGAGGCGTCGGTAGTTGGCGTCATTGAAGTTTTCCACGCAGATGGCGCTCACCTGCCAGTTGTTCTGCCCCGCCCTTTCCATGATGGCCTGCAGAATGGCGTACCCTGATATGGTTGGATGGGATATGAAAGGGTTTATTTTACATCATATTATCAACACTGGTGTGAAAAAAATGAAGCCTCTTTTTTTTTTGACTGAATTTTTGAAAGCGTGTCAAAGTTCGCCGAAGAATTTGACCCAGACTCTAAAATCAAAATGGCCGACCTGTTTATTTTTAATGTCAAGTACAGTGATACCTTAGCTTACGAACTTAATTGGTTCCCAGACAGAGTGTGTAAGGCGAAAAGTGTGCATCCCAAAAATTAATTTCCCATAGGAAACCATTAAAATGAGAATAATCCGTTCCCAGGTCCCAATAAAACATAATTTTCTACTTTCTATTTTTTAAGCCTTAAAACTACACAAAATACACCTTTTTTATGTATAATAAATGTGCTATGGTATTATAATTAAAGAAATAAACTGAACTTTATAATAAAGCTGTGATGGTCGTTGATGGCTTGATGTAATACAGTAGCCGGTTTCATCAGCATTAAACACTCGATGAGGAACGTAGCCTTCTTCTTTCACCATCTTGAGGAATGATCCCTAGTAGGTGCTTTCTCTGTGATAATTTTATCTAGTTCCTCATCAATTGTGTTCTGTTTAGCTGGGTTGATAGCTTTTTGCATCAAGTGTACAGATGGCTTGTGCGGGTTATTTGATGGGAATTTTAACCTTGCAGTCTACACTCTGCCTTTGAACTATCAAAGCTGAAAATCTCTCACTGTCGTCTGCCTGTCTCTTTAATGTTTAAACCACCTCCCCTCATTGCTGCGTTCTTGACCAATCACGTGGCTTTAACCGAAGACTGGGGGCGGGGAATAGAGGACAAAAACAGTCGGCTGCCATTTTGTTGTTAGAAGAACGGGCTCGTTCGCAAACGACACATCACTCATTGAGGCAGCTCCGTGTACGAAAAAAGTTCGTATGCCAAGGTAAAATTTTCATAAAGTTAACATTCGTAAACTGAAACGTTCGTAAGCCAAGGGGGTCGTAAACCGAGGTATCACTGTATTGATATATGTAGCTGTATTGCATCAACCACCATGCGCGACTTATAATGATAGGTCCCCAAAAACATAATCATAACTATAATAACTTGTCATACAAATATTAAATTGTGATTCCAAGAGGGCCCAATTAGGAATGGCAATCATGATGGCGCACCAGGATAACAATTTATTAGCCTACTGCGTGATGCTTTTCATGGCGTCGCCGGGCGGTATGAGGGGAGGCAGCCGCGTTGTCAGTTTGATGCGAAAAGAAGACGAGTGACTGCGGCGAGCTGCGAGGGGCGGCTGTTCGCCGGTAGGAACAGATGTCTCCTATAAACGGACCCTCCTGGTGGCCATCACAATCTGGCAACCCGTTCTCCCTTTGCTACCAATTAGTGGCTTAACCTGCTCTCCGGCTCATCACCCCTATCTCTCCTTTCCTTCCCACCTCTTCAAAACCACCTGGGACAAAGATTGCGCAAAGGGAAACTTGTAGTGTGTACAAACATGTTAGAACATAATAATAATAATAATAATAATAATAATAATAATAATAATAATAATAATAATAATAATATATTTCAATTATAAGCGCCTTTCAAAACTGTCAAGGTCACTTTACAGTCACAGGATCAGTTTTTCTGTGAATTGTTCGGTGCTGTTCGGTCGTGTGCTTCCGCCGAAGATCACTCCGCCAGCCGTGGTGGGTGTTTATTATGAAAATAGTGCTTATTATAAGGTTTAATTTTCATAAATTTGACGTTTGTAAGACAAAAACTTTGTAAGTTGAGGTCTCACTGTATTGGCTGAGCTGCAATTTCAAATCTACATTTGTTTGTGTCGCATTGCTTCTAACATTAAGTGCTTTTCAATGGCAGATAAGGAATGTGATGCGTCATCCATCACAAAATGAACAGGCAGATGGTAGCCGGAGAAGATATATTGTTTTGTTTACAACCCGACTTTGCCTGTCCTCATTTTTCACATGCTCGTTTCTTCACACCTTTTTTTGTCTCCTTCATGTCCACCACTCAGAGTGAGAGAGAGAGATTGAGAGAGAAAAAAAAATTGGCAAGGGAATATGAAAATTAAATGTCTGTCTAGTTGTGATGGGCAGCACCAGCTAATTAATTATAAGGGGCAAGATGAATGGGAAAAAGAGCGCTTTGGATATCAGTCAGTGACACTGCATGTCCATCTACTCTCACATATACATTTTCTGTTGCACTCGGCTGTGTCTTTTGGAAAGCCGAAAACGCCACCCAAACGTAGCCTGCGGATCGATGGAAGGTTTGCGGTGTCAAGGCTGCATCAATTCCTCACAAGGACGACTTCTAATCAATAGTGAGCGTCCGGCTCAGTGAGCATCTAAAGCAGGGGTGTCAAAGTCATTTTTTGCCGCGGGCCACATTGTAGTTATGGTTTCCTCTCGAGGGCCGTTATGAATTTGGGGAACCCATTAGAATGTTTAAATCCCTTCAAATATTACATATAGAGCACACAGCAAATTAATGAATAACTCGTTTTCAAATCTGAAGTCAAGAATAATGACTTTTATTGTGGTTGACATCCAAAAACATGAAATTTTGGCTCAGATTTTAGCAATCATCATGGAATTTAACAAGTTTGATTTGCTTTCGCGGGCCGAAAAAAAATGATGTGGCGGGCCGGATTTGGCCCGCGGGCCTTGACTTTGACGCCTGTGATCTAAAGCGAGGAAAACTTTTGGCTCCAAGCAGTATCGCAGAGAAATCTGCTGCGAAAGTAAACGGCGGAACGAATAAACACTGAAATAAAGTCACGGGGTAGGTTGAGAAAAAGAGGTTTCTCGGTGAGAAATTGCTCCATATTTAAATAAGTAAATAAACGGATAAAAATAAAAAATATAAAAACATAAAAAATAAAAAAAATATATAAAAACAAAAAAATATATAAAAATTATAAAAACATGAAAAATATACAAATTATTAAAACTATGAAAAATTACAAAAGAAATATTAAAATGATAAAAAACAAAAATTATAGAAGTTATATAAAAAATATGTACATTATAAAAAAATTAACAAATATAAAAAAAAAGTATAAAATGTATCCAAGTTATGAAATGTATAAAAATTATAAATATTCTAAATTATAAAAAATATTATAAAAAATATAAAAACCTTTAAAATTATAACAATTGTGACAAATATAATCATTCTGAAAATTATACAAATTAAAACAACTATAAAAACATAAAAATGTATAACAATTATGAAAAATATAAAATTATAAAAATTGTAAAAAAATATAAACATTGCAAAAAAGATAACAATTATAAAAAATATAAAAATTCTAACCAGTATAACAATTATATCAATTATAATAATTCTAACAATTATCAAAAACTAAATTAAATAAATAAATAAATAAGTAATAATAATGATAATGATAATGAGAGTGATAATAATAATAATAATAATAATAATAATACATTTCATTTATAAGCGCCTTTCAAAACACTCAAAGAAACTACATTAACATGATATTTTTTCTGCAGGTGAGCAGCGGCAGCCACACGCGCCAGCGTTCACTCAACCCGGAACAAAAAAATAAATAAATAAAATAAACAGAGAGTAATTCATTCTTCAGCATTTTCTGGACCCTCTTTGTGACATGAAGCAGTTCTAGATGAAAGAGGAGAGGATCAAAGTGTCCTTTTCAGCAGTGGATCAGGGACGTCATAGTGAAACGTGAAGTACAATACAAAAAAAAAAAAAATACAGTAAAGTCTCGTTATATCGATATTCAAGGGAGTCCGAAAAAATATCGATATAACCGGGACTATCGATATATCCGATCCTGTTTGCATGTAATTTTCTCCGTGCGTGCATAGAAATAGTATCGATATAACCGGGACTATCGATATATCCGATATCGATATAACGAGACTTTACTGTATATAATAAAAATCAAACAAACAAAAATCTAAACTATAATTGGTTTGGAACTTTTCTTGTGGTTGACCATCTTTTTTTGTGTGTATTTTTCCGGGGAGGAATCTACAAATTGTCCAATCAATCCAAAGCGGCATATTTGCCATTTCGTTTCGGGCATTTTTTTTTTTTTTTTTTTTGTGAGTCTATTCGTTATAAACACGGGACCTCGAAATATCATTTTTTTTATAAGGATAAAATACCTACCAGCAAAAAAAAAAAATAGTCGGCAGTAAAAAAAAAAAAAAAAAAAAAAGCAGTAAGAAATCACACTGCGAAGCGAAACAAAACTCACCCCGATCGGTGTCGTAGAGAAAGACAAACTTGTTCCAGTCGTAGTGGTCCAGCAAGGACAAAAGCGCCCCCCGGATGGATGGTCGTAGTTGCAGGGTAAACTGACTTTCGCCCTCGGTGGGGAAACTTGGCGTGATGAGGGATATGTGTAGCGCACTGCAGAAGGACGTCAACGTATGGACCGAGCGCTTGTCGTAGAGGCCGAAGATGGCGAAAACACCCCGGGAGTACTGGGAGCAAACTGTGGGGGAACAAAATTGCGTATTATGAGCTAAACGCATCACAATTCATGTTGCTCAAATTTGAATTTCCATTAAAAATTGTCATGGGATCACACGGACATTTGGCGCGACTTTGTAGATCGGATTTGAATTGGATTGGATGTACCTTTATTTGTCTCGCAGTGGAGAAATGTACATTTCACAGCAGCAAAGTTATGAAAGGAAGAGGAAAGGAAAGAAAGAAGTAGAAAAACAAAATACAGGAGCTGCTGTAAAGGCAGTCACTCTCACGGTGCCATCTTGAAGTAAAAAGAACAAAAAAAAAACTAAATAACAAATAATATGACAACACAAAGATATATTCTTCAGCACTTGCTGTACCCTCTTTGTGACATGAAGCAGTTCTAGATGAAAGAGGAGAGGATCAACGCCTCCTTTTCAGCAGTGGATCAGGGACTCTCATGGTGGAATGTGAACGTCTACTACAATCTAAATGTTGAAAATTTATGCTCACAGATGTATCTATTAGCCATAGCTAATAGATAGCTAGCTAAAAAGCTAGCCTGAACAAATTTGTAACAAAAAATAGCATTGTATAGTATTTTTTTAAATCAAGGTGTTTAAGGTGTCTCTTCTCCTTATGAAAAAAAAAATAAAAATAAATAGTTCTGAAGAGGAAAGCATACATGTTTAATCGATGATTCAATCGATTAAAGAATTTATTCCGTGCCATTTTGAGGAAACATTGAGGGGAAATGTCTCATCGAAAAACAGGCACAAAATGGCGACCTCCTGTGGCCACCTCCGTTTCCACAGGCTGATAAATTCCTTATGTGGAGCTTGGATGCCCTCATCTGGCGGCTTTTGGGTGCAACACGAGGTCCCCAGACCAAACAAGTACAGCAAAATACATTGACGTGATGGAAATACCGCTACAATGCGTCTTTTTTTTGTCGGTCAGGGGCGTTCCTTTCGTGACGTCACGTACGGACTCGTCACCAACACAAAAACAAGACTTCCTGAATATTCAGCGCGAGTCTTAAAACGTAAAATATAGCTATATGCGGTGGAATCTTATTAAAATAACGCTCAGTAGAAGTCATTTGAAGCCATTTTACAAATTATTGACACAACATTGTCGGTTGTCCTTTAAAGGGAGGCACCGCATGGTAAACAAAGATCAATAGTCCCGTTCAAAAACAATCTTTCGTCTCGCTTACATCTCTTCCCGAGAAGTTTTCACCCTATTAGTAAAACACACGAAAACGGCACAAAGGGACGCATAAAGCATTGTGCTAGCCGCGGATTGAATTGAGGCAAAAAAAAAAAACAACTACCGGACTGCTTAAGGGAGATCTCATTATGGAAAGCCTGCGCCTGTCTACTATAATTGCCCAACACGGCAATGCAACACAACGGGAAGATAATGAGCAGCATCCTCCACAGCCAACCTATTGAAAGAAGCTCCAGAGGCTCCTTGTTAGCAACTAGAGGGGAAGTCAAGCTCAATGGCAGCAAAATCCAGCACTTTATTTTGATTACAGATGCGTCGAAAGTGTGCTTTGGTGTAGAGCACCGGTATCAAAGTCAAGGCCCGGGGGCCAAAACTGGCCCGCCACATTATTTTATTCGGCCCGCGAAAGCAAATCAAACTTGTGAAATTCCATGATGCTTGGTAAAGTCCCAACTAAAATGTAAAATTGTCCCATATAAACTACAATAAGTCATTATTTTCTACATCAAATTTGAAAACTATGAATTCATTAATTTGTTGTGCGCTCTTTTATGTAATATGTGAAGACGATGAAACATTCTAATGGTTCCCAGAAATTCATAAACCCGTAATGACAATGTGGCCCGCTTTGACACCCCTGGTGTAGAGGTTTCTCGTTGAGAGACTGCTCCATAATTAAATTAAATAAATAAATAAACATAAAAATAAAAAGTATAAAAATGATAAAAAAATATATACAAATTATCATTTTTTTAATTATAACAATTATAACAATTAAAAAAAAAAATCAAAAAAATTACACAAATTATAACAATGATAAAAATAATAAAGATAACCTTTAAAAATCATTAAACTGATTAAAAAATATTTTAAAATGATAAAAAGGATAATTATAAAAAAATATAAAATGTAACAAAATAAAATACAATAAAACAAAAAAAATAAACAATAAAAAAAAGCAATCAAAACCGCTAAACAGAACACAATTGATGAGGAACTAGGTAAAATGATCGCAGAGAAAGCACCTACAAGGTATCATTAAAAAAATAAAATAAAATAAAATAAAATAAAAATAATCTATGTAAAACAGAACATTATCGCTCGTTTGCTAACCGGTACTAGTTTAGGGTAGACGGGACATTAACTCATTTACTGGCAGATGATATGCAAAAATGGGTCCACTCCAGTGCCAGGGTTTTTGTCATTTTCATTCAATTTGCAGGACCCATAGAATATTCAGTTTGAGGAAGACATAAACATTCAATAGAGCGTTAGAAACTCTCTTCTTTCATCAGAAAAAAAAGTTAATTCCTAAGTTATATGGGTCTGGAGTTATCTGAGTTTAAAATTGGGCATCTACAAAATAAAATACAATACATACATGTTGATTTATATAGCGCTTTAACAACAGCATAAGCTGTAACAAAGTGCTAGCATGGACAAAAGGCAAATTCTGCCCCCTCGTGGAAGGGAAAAAAAATTGTCAGAGGTCTAACCGGCGCTTTATCGACACCCCCTGCAATATATATAATAGGGATATTTTATATTTTTGATGTTAGTTTCTTTTGTTCTGGCCTCATGTAGTCATATCGCACCTTCGTTCAAGTTTGGTTTTCGATTGCCGAAACGATTGCTACTATGAGCTCCCCAAAGACATTGTGACATATATGTCACACCCATCCTGTTTTTTTTTTTTTTTTTTGTGCATGTGTGTATCCACAAGGCTGACGTCCCCCAAGGCAGCAGCGGCGGAGTCGCGGTCGAGAGGAGATCCAGTCGAGCAAGAAAAAAAGGTTGAAAATGCTCAACAGCCCACTGATGTCCTCTCTCGAGGCTTCTCACACACACACAAATGAGCGCACAAGCGAGCGGGAATGGCCGCCTCAGAAACAACGCATCAGCAGGCATGTAAGGTGGTAAACTGCTGGTGGCTAATCTAAATCTGCTTGCTTTTTAATTGCCGCCTGTTTGTCGTTATATTTTTCTATACCGTCAGGCTGTTGCACGGTTGCGATGCACCGCTAACAGGGAACGGGCGTCATTCATTTTAACTCATTCACTGCCATTCATAATTTTATTCGGGAATTGAAAATATGACGTTGCGGCGCCATTCCCGAATTTGTTCGGGTTTTGTTTTTTCATGCTTGGGTGCCGATAAAGCGTTGTTAACGCTTTGTTCCAGCTTCAGCTGTTGTTAAAGCCCTATAAAAACCAATATGTATGTATTGCATTGTATTTTGGGCAGCCACCCTCATTTCAAGCTCATATAACTCCAGACTCATATAACTTAGTAATTAACTCTGATGAAAGAAGAAAATCGAATGTTTCTAATGCAGAATTGAATGTTTATGTAGTCCTAAAACTCAAAATTCTGTGGGTCCTGGAATTTGAGTGACAATGACAAAAACCCTGGCACCTGGCAGTGAATTAATTAAGATGGGACATTTTTTTAATAAGACTCGATCAACGTGTATCAAAATTTTAAAGGACAACCGACACCATTTTTTAGTTTCCTAACTGACATCAGAAAAATGTTTTATAGCATCTAAAATACCCAAAACACGCAGGCTGATATTTTCAGTCAAATGCAAAACACCATTAAAAATGACTTCAAGTGTCCCAAAACTACTTCAAAATGACCTCGGAAATGGTCCCGCTCCCTTGTTCGTGACGTCACGCCAAGACGTCTCGCCTTGCTCGAGAATCAAAACAATGGCTTCAGATTCAGAGAAGATGCTTTCTTGTTACTCATCCAGTTATGAATATGATTCAAATAGTTCTGAAGAGGAAAGCATACATGTTTGCAATCGATTAAAGAAGTCTGGAATGTAATGTAGCGTCCCAGAAAATGCACAAGATGGCGCCCAAGCTCCGTTGGAAATAGGCTGATTTGTCTGCTGGGAATTTGTGTCAACTAGTATCAAATAGTAGTCTTGGTGCAACACACCATCGCGTTATTTATGTTTTTTCCTTCTAATTTCGCCATCAACACAAAGTTTCCAGACCAAACAAAGTACCTAAAATGCATTGTGTGTCGCTTTCTCTTTCAGGGGCGATCCAGACGTGACGTCACGTCAGGAATCGTCATCAACTCGAAAACAAGACTTCCTGAATATTCAGTGTGAGTCTTAAAACGTCAAATAGCTATATGCGGTGGAATCTTATTAAAATACGCTCAGTAGAAGTCATTTGAAGCCATTTTACAAATTATGGACACAACTTGTCCGGAGACGTCGGTTGTCCTTTAAGGCTACATATACACAAACATGCCTGTGTGGGATGATTCATGCGCACACACTACCTAATACTACTACTAGACCTAAATATACACATTTTTGCACATGTCTGGCAGTGAATTAGTTAAATACGCACACAGCATGAGCTTATTTCGACAACGGCAGCTACAAGTAATAAAGGTGCAATAAATCAATTTGGTGAAACAGACGTCGGGGGGGGTGTTTTTATTTATTTGTTTCTTACTCGGTGTTCCCCACAGTCTTGAAATGGCCAATTCAAACTGGTTTCCTGTTTGATTCATGTCATGGGTCCTTTTCGGGCATCACACTAGAATATAAATTCGCCCAATTTGGTGTTGACTGGTGGAATTGGTGTCAGGGTGGGAGGGGGGGGTGTACAATTAAAACATCGGGGGTGGACAGAAACCCCGAACAAACGATCTATCAGTGTCATGGCGGCTCATACGCCCCGCACCGTTGTGACCTGATAGGCGGTCCCACGGCATCCTGAACTGGTCCATTTAGTCCCACACCATCGGTGACCCTGAGAGCGCATCGGCTAACTTTACACTCCACCGCACAAACAGGTCACACACAGACACACATATTGTGTAGTAGCTAATCAATACTTCAGACTTGCATGCGTTTGACACAAAAAAAACAGGACTTTTCTGCTAGGCTGCTAAGTCATGAAGCATCAATAAAAAAAAAAAAACATGTAGCTAAACCATGCTAATCTACTACTGAAGTGAGATAAAAGTGAGATAATCTTCTTTTTTTTTCCCCTCTCTTACGCTCGCCCGTGTTTCCCGGCGGGACTTTGAAGGGCTTAACTGCTTTGTTGTCATGTCCTCAAAGTGTAATTGTGTAAACCTGGGCTAAAATGTACCAAATAAGCCGCTAATTTGAGTTAAAAAAATGCTAATTCATGAGCGACAGCAAATAACAGAGCGGGCAAATGACAACAACTCACATCCAAACTTCAGGCAAGGTCACTTTACAGTCACAGGATAAGTTTGTTACTGCGGGTGAGCAGCGGCAGTCACACAAGCCAGCGTTCACTCACACAAGCCAGCGTTCACTCAACCCGGAAATAACTCAAATAGATAGAAAGCTAGCTAGCTACTAGATAACTAATAGTTAGCTAGATAGTTAATAGATCGCAAATACAGTAAAGTCTCGTTATATCGATATCGGATATATCGATAGTCCCGGTTATATCGATACTATTTCTATGCACGCACGGAGAAAATTACATGCAAACAGGGTCGGATATATCGATAGTCCCGGTTATATCGATATTTTTTTCGGACTCCCTTGAATATCGATATAACGAGACTTTACTGTATATAGCTATCTATGTAGATAGCTAAAAGATAGCAACACGAGCCAGCGTTCGCTTAAATAGATAGAAAGTTAACTAAAGTTAGTTAGCTAGCTAACTAATAGAAAATTAATAGATAGTTAGCCCGGAATAACTCAAATAGATAGAAAGTTAAGTAAAGTTAGTTAGCTAGCTAACTAAAAGATAATTAATAGATAGTTAGCCCGGAATAACTCAAATAGAAAGTAAAGTGTCCAAAAACGACTTCAAAATGAAACCGTAAATGGCCAGTTTCAGAAGGTCCCGCCCCCTTGTTCGTGACGTCACGCCAAGACGTCTTGCCTTGCTCTAGAATCAAAACAATGGCTTCAGATTCGGAGAAGATGCTTTCTTGTTATTAATCAAGTTATGAATATGATTCAAATAGTTCTGAAGAGGAAAGCATACATGTTTGCCATCGATTAAAGGAGTTTTCTCATATATATTCGTTTATACATATTTTTTTGTCTCTCTCCATTTTTTTTTTTAAACGTTGGATTTACCACCGGATGCTATTGAAGCAACAGGACGCGTCCTTATGGAAACAATACAGCTGGTTGAGTCAAGCCTCCGGATATAAAGTGCATAATACATGAGCGTATGCACACGCACGTGCGTGCGTGTCAGGTTGAATAAAACTTGAATGCACGCATGTCCGCATTCGTGCACATTGGTTTACCTTGGGCAAGTCACGTAAAGGATAAAAAATAAAGATCCAAGAGACAGTGAAGGAGGAAGGGGAGTGAGGAGTCCCACTGGACAACATGGCATCATATTTTCCCATCATGCACCAGAGAAAGCTTGACTGCACACACACACACACACGCAGGCATAGATCGTATGAACGCATGTGTATGGTGTGCTTCTGTCAGCTTGATTTTGTCTCCCGGCGTGCCTTGGCGTTCAAAGTGATGACTAGGAGGGAGATAGGAGAGGGGGAGGGTGTACTTATCATTTCCACACGAGGCCGTCGTCGGATCAGGCAGGCTGACGTGTTGAAAAGCATGAGCGGTCGCCTTTTTACGTTGTCATCGTATAATGAGGTTTCTAATTAAAAGACACTTTTGCATACGTGTCAGGTTAAAATGAAGAGAGGGAGCTATTACGCAGTCGAAATGAGGTGTAATATTAAACGTTATTTGGTTATTGATTACCATTTGCGTCAAGCTAAATGGTGACTTGAACACAAAACAAAAAATGAGGGAGAATTTAGTTATCTTTAACTCATTCACTGCCATTAACAAATTTATTCGGGAATTGAAAATATGACGTACAGCGCCATGCCCTAATTAGTTCGGGTGCTTGGGTGCCGATAAAACACTGGTCAGACCTCTGGCAATGTTATTGCCTTCCACGAGGGGAGAGCATTTTCCTTTTGTCCATGTTAGCGCTTTGTTACAGCTTTAGCTGTAATTAAAGCGCTATACAAATAAATATGTATGCATTGTAGATGCAATGCAGCTAAATATATCAATATACTATTTATACATATATATTTATAATGGTATTTTATTTATTCTATTCCATTTATAATTGTATTTTATTATTGTATCTATGCTTGTCTGTGACTGTAAAGTGTCCTTGAGAGCTTTGAAAGGAGTTGGAAAATAAAATGTATTATTATTATTATTATTATTATTATTATTATTATTATTATTATTATTATTATTATTTATATACCTGTTTGTGAGGAGGAGTGTAAAGTTAGCGGATCCACTTTCAGGGTCACCGATGGTGTGGGACTAAGCGCCTTTCAAAACTCTCAAGATAGCAAATGGATAGCAAATAAATTGCCAGCTAGGTAGCTAGCTAATAGATAGCAAATAAATTGCCAGCTAGGTAGCCAGCCAATAGATAGAAAATGGATAGCAAATAGATAGCTAGCTAGGTAGCTAGACAGATAGCTAATAGAAAGCAAATAGATAGCAAAAGGATAGCAAATAGATAGCCAGCTAGGTAGCTAGCTAATAGATAGCAAATAAATTGACAGCTAGGTAGCTAGCCAATAGATAGAAAATGGTTAGCAAATAGATAGCTAGCTAGGTAGCTAGACAGATAGCTAATAGAAAGCAAATAGATAGCAAATGGATAGCAAATAGATAGCCAGCTAGGTAGCTAGCTAATAGATAGCAAATAAATTGCCAGCTAGGTAGCCAGCCAATAGATAGAAAATGGATAGCAAATAGATAGCTAGCTAGGTAGCTAGACAGATAGCTAATAGAAAGCAAATAGATAGCAAAAGGATAGCCAGCTCGTTAGCTAGCTACTAGATAGCAAATGGATAGCAAACAGCTAGCTAGATAGCAAATAGATAGCACATGGATAGCAAATAGATAGCTTGCTAGCTAGATAGCAAATGTAATGTATAGCAATAATAATACAGTAAAGTCTTGTTATATCGATATTGGTTATATCGATAGTACCGCTTATTACGATACTATTTCTATGCACGCAAGGAGAAAATTACATGCGCGCAGGGTCGGATATATCGATAGTCCCGGTTATATCGATATTTTTCGGACTCCCGAGAATGTCGATATAACGAGACTTTACTGTAATAATAATAATAATATATAATAATAATAATAATAATAATAATAATAATAATAATAATAATAATAATAATAATAATAATAATAATAATAATAATAGCAAGAATACACTCGCATAGTTGGGTAAATAAATCTCAAATAAAAATCTATCATAGGGGGAGTATAGGGTGGGCTATTGGCAAAGTGTTGCATAAAATCAGAAGTGAAGTCGAGCGACACAATCACACTAAGTGCCCGTTTGGGGAGTCCGTGTTTGGATGACAGAAGAGTAAAATACAGTTATGGCTACAAACAACGCCCTGAAACCCCCCCGACACCACCACCAATCGGGAGATCCGTTCAAGCTGAAACGCATTTACGTCGCCAGACATCAAAACACAACAAATACAAGCGCTAATAACATAGCGGAGAACCTCGCAAGGGGGAAATCGCCAGAAGCAGATTAAAAAAAAAAAAATTAATATTTTAAAGTGCCGGCGTCGAGGGACGTGTGAACCAAACTCCTTGTAACCACTTTGCATCCATAAAACATGAGATAACCAGGGCGAGGGAGGAGAGTGCGGGGGGAATTTATTGGGAGGCAACGTACGCATTATCGAAAGCCGTCACTTTCAATATCTTGACAGCGGACAGCCGCAGGAAATGGTAAGCAGAATCAGAATTATAAATACAAATAACGTATTTTCTGCACCTATAAGGTTGTTCAAAAGCTGACCATGCGCTTCATAATTCGCCGCGCCTGATACAGGTAACATCCGACGTACGACCGTGTTCCGTTCGACCAAACGGTCGTAAGTCAAAATGGCCGTAAGTTGAAATACAGTGGTACCTCGGTTTACGAACCCCTTGGCTTACGAACTTTTCGGTTTACGAACGTAACATTTATGACAATTTTACCTTGGCATACAAACTTCTTTTCGGGATACACATGGAGCTGCCTCAATGAGTAATGTGTCGTTCGCAAACGAGCCTGTTCTTCTAACAACAAAATGGCAGCCGACTGTTTTTGTCCTCTATTATCCACCCCCAGTCTTCGGTTAAAGCCACGTGATTGGTCAAGAACGCAGCAGAGAGGGGGGGGCTGGGGTTTACAGATAGCGAGAGTGAAGCCGTTCTTCTAACAACAAAATGGCAGCCGACTGTTTTTGTCCTCTATTCCTCGCCCCCAGTCTTCAGTTAAAGCCAAATGATTGGTCAAGAACGCAGCAGTGAGGGGAGGTGGTTTAAACGTTAAATAGACAGGCAAACAACAGTGAGAGAGTTTCAACTTTGATCGTTCAAAGGCAGAGTGTAGACTGCAAGGTTAAAATATCCCATCAATCAGGCTCCACAAACAACCCGCACAAGCCATCTGTACACTTGATGCAAAAAGCTATCAACCCAGCTAAACAGAACACAGTTGATGAGGAACTAGATACAATTATCGCAGAGAAAGCACCTACAAGGGATCATTAACAAAATAAAATAAAATAAAATAAAATAAAATAAAATAGGAATCCGCAACTGAAACACAACGCAACGTCACAACAACAAAACAAAGTAAAACAAAGTAAAAATAAAATAAAATAAAATAAAATAAAATAAAATAAAAAAAGATGGTCCTCTTGTGTGAGTGTGCACTGATAAAAATGTCACGGGGGGTAAAAATAATAATAATAATAATAATACAGTAAAGTCTCGTTATATCGATATCGGATATATCGATAGTCCCGGTTATATCGATACTATTTCTATGCACGCACGGAGAAAATTACATGCAAACAGGGTCGGATATATCGATAGTCCCGGTTATATCGATATTTTTTCGGACTCCCTTGAATATCGATATAACGAGACTTTACTGTAATAATAATAATAATAATAATAATAATAATAATAATAATAATAATAATAATAATAATAATAATAATACATTTCATTTATAAGCACCATTCAAAACTCTCAAGGTCACTTTACAGTCACAGGATAAGTTTTTCTGTGGGTGAGCACCCACTGCTTTCTATCCATTCAAAAACGACTGTCAATAAGACACAACGATGTCAAAGTACATACATGAGCGAGCACATATTACACGCACACTTCCGCATGTACGCACGCAAACGCGAACGCACGCCTTGAGTCATCTCGGGACAGAATGTTGGGAAGGATAAAGCACACTGTGCTTCACTGATTTTTCAGACAGCGCGTCCACCCAGCCACACTTAAACCAGAGCCGAGCTTGGACGACTTTTGGTCCGAGGACAACAGTTTTTTTTTGGGGGGGGGGGTCTGATCCTGTCAGATTGGCTTATTGTCACACTTGCACTGGGCACAACACTCGGACTGCCGCTGAATCTTCCTCAAGCGTCTGTCTTCAGATCATCAGGGAGGAGCAAACAGGGCAGATGTATTCTTCTTACTCAAAGTGATCCTGTCAACTTGGGTGAAGCGAAGCCCGGGGTCACGGAAAACTTGGATTAAAGGGCGGACAGGTGGAGGGCAAAATGAGGACAGATGAAAAAAAAACATTTAAAAGTGATCCCGGAAGAAAATGGCTCATATCTGCTCACTTCATCGCTACGTAGCAGCTCTCGCTAGCCACATGAGTCAAAACGTCCTTCTTTCCCGTCGTATGACGTCACACGCTTGCATTCATGAAAGCCTCGCCGATGTTAATCTATTTTTTTTTTGGTCAACGACGTAGTCATGCGGCTTACTCCCCTTTTACAAAATGGCGCACATGCTAAAACAACACAGCAATGTCAACATGAAAAATCTTAAATGTCAAAGCCATCTTTTTTTTTTCGTTATTTTTTTAGCATCTCAGTCCAGTACAGAAGCAGAGACGGGGACAATTGATCAGGAGCTCTGCCCTGGGTGAAGGAGGTTGGCAAATAAAGGATGCTAGCTAAGCTAACAACTGCAGTACTTATGGGATGATAGCTAAGCTAACAGCTACATGATGATGTAAGCTACAATGGAGAATGACACCGCTAGTTCCTCCCGGCTAATGTTCGGCTATTGAATAAATGATCCTGAAAATGTGATTTTTATACTTTATATCTTCCTTTCATAATTTTACTGCTATTAATCGAGAATTTCTGCATTGTTAGACAAATAGAGAGTTGCTTATTTTATAGCTAATCTCTCTTAAAAAAAAAAACGTCGATATATATACACACACTCTACTACTAGCATTAGCATAGCATTTAACTACTATCCAATCGCGTGAGAATTTTCTGGTTTTATCACTGCCATTCCCGAATTTATTCGGGTTTTGGTTTCTCACGCATTGCCGATAAAGCACAGGTCAGACCTCTGGCAATGTCCTTTCCTTTCACAGAGTGGCAGCATTTACCTTTTGTCCGTGTTAGCACTTTGTTACAGCTTCAGCTGTTGTTAAAGCGCTATATAAATCAATATGTATATATTTGTATTGTATTTTGTACAGCTGCCCCCATTTCAATCTCAGATAACCCAAGACCCATCCAATTTAGGAATTAACTTTTTTTTTCGGCCGATTGAAGTGAGTCTGAGGTTTTTTTACACTGAATTGAATGTTTATGTAGTCCTAATACTCAATATTCTGTGGGTCCTACAATTAGAGTGAAAATGACAAAAACCCTGGCACTGGAGTGGACATATTTTTACACATTGCCTGGCAGTGAATGAGAGAATATCCATTATATTTCAGCACACACACATTTCCAAAAACACACATTTCAAGACAAATAAATGCAAACCTTGACAGACTGTAAAATGTAATATGGCCCCTCGCTTGATATGATCCGGGATATAATAGAAAATGACCAACCGTAGCTGACATACTCTGCGCGCTACCTTGCGCCGACCACCACCAAGACGTTTGCCCCTATTTTTAGAAAGCGCCGAAAGCCGCTTAGACAGGCAGAAAAAAAAAACATCCAAAGGCACAAACAATACATGACGGAGATGGCGGTCAAGCGTTAGACAGAAGAGAAGATGTCAGGTAGAGATTTTCTTGAGAATACATAAAATGAGCAACGCAACGGCTATGGACTATCATTTTGCTACTTTGTCAGAATAGGGGCTACTTCTTTCTTCCCGACCCGGTTTACTATTGTCAGTTTGGAAACAAGCGTCAAGCGTTCCCACGGCGACGTAGCATAGTTGTTATTGTGAAACGTGGACTGACGGTGAAGGTAAACACTCTGCATTATTCAATGTGAATATGAATAATCGAAAGGGTGTGTTACGATCGCAGGCCTGGTGTAGCACAGTGAGTTCTCACACCCAACACACCGCCGCCACCACCCATGGTGTGAAAATAACTTGCGAGAGTGGTTCTTAACCGGGTGTGCTCGCACCCCTTCGGAAACATTCTTGCAATCTTCGGGTACCCTGGGGGATAATGGTTGGGTAATTGAAAAAAATGACAAATTCTGGAAATCAAGGTCATTATGTTAATCTGCATTAGGGATAATGCTCATAAAGCCTTATAACTTATTTTATCTATTGATCGATCGATCGATGACATTAACACAATGACTCCAATCAATCAATAAATAAATAAATCAATCAATGCATCAATGCATCTACCTACCTATCGAGCTAGGCATCTAGGTCGTTATCTGGCTAGCTAGCTACTGTATCTATCTATCGAGCTAGCTATCTAGCTAGGCATCAAGCTAGTTTTCTGTCTAGCTATCTAGCTAGGCATCTAGCTAGTTATCTGTCTAGCTAGCTACTGTATCTATCTAGCTATCTCTCCATCTTAAGCTCTTTATGCAGCTTCTTTCTTGTATGAAGCAGTTATAGATGAAAGAGGAGAGGATCAAAACATCCTTCTCACCAGTGGATCAGGGACGTCATGGTGATATGTTCACGTCTGCTACAAGTGAAATGTTGAAAGCTAACACGAAGCAGTACCAACCATTGACGAGAGGAGATCTCCTGTCTCACGTAAATCCAAAAAAGTCAACAACAAAAAAAGATAGCTTGCTAGCTCTCTATCCAGCTAGCTAGCTAGCTATATTTTTATATAGTTATAATGCATTTTTGTAAGTAATAACGTTGTCAGTTCTGTAAATAAAGATTTCAAATAAATGATGGTTTTGTTAGAGAAGAAAGGAGCGTGAGCGCAGAGCGCCGATGCGTATGAGGAACTGTCGCGGTTTGGAATTGAAGCGGATTTACGTGGGACAGGAGATCTCTTTTTTAGTCAATGGTTGCTACAGCTTCGTGTTAGCTTTCAATATTTAGCTTGTAGCAGACGTGAACATATCACCATGACGTCCCTGATGCACTGGTGAGAAGGATGTTTTGATCCTCTCCTCTTTCATCTAGAACTGCTTCATACAAGAAAGAAGCTGCATAAAGTGCTTAAGATTAAATGACTGTCTTTTGTGTTGTGTCACATTATTTATTATTATTATTGTTTTTTTTTTGCGTTGCTTTTGACTTCAAGATGGCGCCGCGAGATTGGCTGCCTTTACAGCAGCTCCCGTATTTACTTTTACTACTTCTTCCTTTCCTTTCCTGTTCGTTTCATCACTTTGCTGCTGCGAAAAGTAAATTTCTCCACTGCGAGACGAATAAAGGTGAATACAATACAATTCAATAAATACAGGAAACGCTATGAGTTAGGGATAAAAGCAAAGGACACACACAGAGCTCCTCCTTTACCGTCGAGTCAAATTAGGTCTTGGGAGTTGCGTGTCATAACAGAAGTGAAATTTGTCTGACAGTCGAGGTCAACCTTGCGCAAAATCTAAAATTTGGCAACTTTCGACATTGGTAGTTCCACGGCATAAAAACAGTTTTGTCCGACATGCTCCCTTGCATGCAATCATTAATTACCGGTTCGCCGTCTTCCTCCCGCGAGGGTGATAACTTCAAGCAAAAGCGCACCACCAAGAATTGGCTCATCCTTAGCGTTTAATCGCTCGCCGCTTCCAAGAAGCCTCTCTCTGCCGGTGCAGACGGCAGAAAGTCGCACATCCGGCAAAGCGATACCCACCCGCGACCATTTTCGGCGGGGTGAGACGGTAATGCTAAAAATCGGTGCGCCCGAGGACGATGAATTCATCGGGTGTATCGTGACAAAGCGCGAAATTCGCACTGGATCATCATTATTTATTCTTTCTAAATCGGAACAAATTGGACATCAAGCGGCATCTGTTCGCTTCAAACCGAGGGGGATTAACTGACAAATAGCATTTCCTCAAACAGTGTCAGCAAGTACAAGACACAAAATTTGTTTGGGAATAAACACCTTCCCAAAAACACACATATAAACCTCCCAAACTGACTTCGGAACGGGTAGGAACTGACTTGATGTGTCCGCGACACTACGGGGCCATCAACAGCTGCACAGGGTAGATCCACACTCACCACAGCGCCACCTAATGTGTCTTGTGGTCACTTTTCCAAAGCTACGATACAAAATTTAATGGATTCTCCACATCCCCACAAGGTTAGCAACAAAGCTAATCTATTGCGAAGCTAACCGCACGCTCCGGCATTCCCCCTCTTTTCCATCCACCACTAAGCTAAAGCGCCGGATGGGACATACATCTTCATGGCAAGAGGTACCGGAAGACAGCTGGACCTCTTCATCTCAATATAAATCTTCACCGGAGCGAGACAGCGCTAACTCTGACCTCATTACAGGCGCTAACAACCATACGCAACACGGTCTCGGGGCCAGGAGTATTTATCTTCGTCAAGGCAAACCACCGGGTCTTATTTGGACTATAATGCATCGCTCTTGAGCTGATGCCCTCGTATGGCGGCAAGGTGACAACGAGATGGATTTATTCACTGACAATGGATGACCAGGTTGCTTCAGCCGTCATCTGTACTTCTTTGAAGGTGTCGGACGTTTCGCTTCTCATCCGAGGAGCTTCGTCAGAAAACTAAAATTTGCTGGTAGCTCTGGTCCTATATCCAAACCTAATGCCCAGAGACAAAAAAAATCCATCATTTTTAATGGGAGAAAAACCGATAGTATTCAATTTTGGAGTGTCCGCCCATCTCTCTAGGTTGCTAAAAAATTATCCGTCTGTCTGGAACCATTTTCAAAGCTGATAAAATGAAAAAAATGACATCATTTTCTTCCACTTTCTCCGGCAGAATCAAGCATCTCATCAGCCCGGTCCGCCTTTGGAAAATGTGTTTTCTCCGTGGGCCGTTAATGTGCATGATCATGGAGTCTGTTCCCACAGGGGATCCTGCAAAGTCAGCGGATTATTGACTCGAATAGAATTGAAGGGAGGGGGGAGGAGGCGGGGAAGCTTTTTTTTTTCTCGCAAAGTTTCAAGGACAATTCATTATCACTTGCGACGGGATGAAGGCGGGGATATTGTGTTGAGTCTCTTACTTGGGACGGAGCGCCAAGGCCAATGTGAGGGGGATATAGAAAAAAAGAAGAAAAAAAACACGGATTGGCTTTACGTCTCTCTAAATCCTCTGCAGCACCCAGAAAATAAGCCTTGACATCAGCTATGTGCAAATGTGCTCCAAAAAAAGGGGGCAACGTACAATGCAGCTGCTTTGTTTGTTTGCCGCAAAGCAAAGCTCAAAGACTTTTGTTTCCACCTCCACGTTGGAAAAAGGTGTCCACTGTCAAAATCAAACCAAAGTCAATGGTGACGTTCTTTGTTTTAGACCTTTTCAAGAAACAAATTGCATTGGCTTAGTCAAAACGCAATTATTTTGCATTTATCAGTGGTTAGGTTTTTAAAAATGGGATTTTTAAAAACAATTTGAAAGACCTGATCGACTGAATACAAAATTGGGATTGTTATATTTTTTTAGTGTTGTACTTTTGGATTGATGGATTGGATTAGCCTTTTTGAGTCTCGTAGTAATTTACATTTTACAGCAGCAAAAGTGATGAAAGGAAGAGGAAAGAAAAGGAAGAAGTAGAAAAACAAAATACAGGAGCTGCTGTAAAGGTAGCCACTCTCGCGGCGCCATCTTGGAAGTCAAAACAACAACAAAATAACGAAATAACTATAATGTGACACAGCACAAAAGATATAGATAACTAATAGCTAGCTAGCTAGCTAACTAATACATGTAGATAGCAAACACTAGTTATTTACTGAAGGTGAGGTTTTATTTTTTTTCAAATACATTTTCACAATCATAAAATTGTCTATTTTAGTTATTCCGGCCTAGCTAGCTAGCTATTAGTTATCTACTCTCTAGCTAGCTAACTTTCTATTTATTTGAGTTATTCCGGGTCGAGTGAACGCTGACGCGTGTGGCTGCCGCTGCTCACCCACAGAAAAACTGATCCCGTGACTGTAAAGTGACCTTGAGAGTTTTGAAAGGTGCTTATAAATGAAATGTATTATTATTATTATTATTATTATTATTATTATTATTATTATTACTATTATTATAGATAGCTAGCCAGATAGCCATCCAGACATCTAATAGATAGCCAGCTAGGTAGCCAGCCAGATAGCTAACACTAATAGATAGCTAGTCAGACAGCCAGCCAGACAGCTAATAGATAGCAAATAGATAGCAAATAGCTAACTAGCTAGGTAGCCAGCTAGGTAGCCGGCTCGATAGCTAATAGATAGCTAGCTAGATTATAGAGAGTTATTCAATCTTAAGCACTTTCTGCATCTTCTTTGTTGTTGTGAAGCAGTTCTAGGTGAAAGCGGAGCGAATCAAAGCGTTCTTTTCACCAGTGGACCAGGGAGTTCATCGTGAAATGTGCACGTCTGCTACAAGCTAAATGTTGAAAGCAAACACAAAGCTGCAGCATCTATTGACGAAAAGAGATATTGTCTCACATCTCTTTTCCCATCTAAATCCGCTTCAATTCCAAGCCCTTAGACCACACACACTCATACAGAATATTGTCCTCCAATCGTAGACCACCGCCAAGGAAGTCTTATCAGCGTTCTCGATGAAAAATGTCCAATAATTGGCCAATCAAGCAGGCCGCTTGACCGCAGTGGCCCGGCGAGGCCATCCAACGCCGGCTTTTGTGGAGATAACGCTGGCACGCGCATAAGCATGCTAGCACGCGGACAACACACTGCGACACAAAGGCTGAATGATGTCATGAGTCATAATCTGCTCTAAGAACGGTCGTCATTTAACAGAGGGGTAGCGTCAGGTCAAAGGTTAAAAGGCACATCTGTGTGTCTAAAAGAGATATAGAGAGCCATTGGGATGATCGGGGGTCACGTTTCTGTGATTGGTATGAAGGGAAGGGGTATGACATCATCGGCAGCCAATGGGAATCAGCAGTTTACGAACGTTACATTGATGAAAATTTTACCTTGGCATACGAACTATTTTTCAGGATACACACGGAGCGCCACAATGAGTGATGTGTCCTTCGCGAATGAGCCCGTTCTCCTAACAAGAAAATGGCAGCCGACTATTTTTGTCCTCTATTCCCCGCCCCCAGTCTTCGGTTAAAGCCACGTGATTGGTCAAGAACGCAGCAGTAAGGGGTGGGGGTGACAGACAGAGAGAGAGTGAGGCCGAAAGAAAACTCCTGAATAAATCTATTAGCTGTCTATTAGCTAGCTACCTTGCTATCTATCGACTTGAGTTACTTCCAGGATGAGTGAACGCTGGCGCATGTGGCTGCTGTTGCTCACCCACAGAAAAACCTATCCTATGACTGTAAAGTGACCTTGAGAGTTTTGAAAAGTGCTTAGAAATGAAATGTAATTATTATTATTATTATTATTATTATTATTATTAACAACAACATGGTTGTCTAGTTACTGTATATCTATTAGCTATATAGCTGTCTGGCTGTGTCTATTAGCTAGATAGCTATCTATCTATATCTATGAGCTGTATAGCTGTCTAGCTATCTAGATAGCTAGCTGGATAACTATTGGCTATCTATTAGATAGCTAGCTAGCTTTATATCTATTTCAGCTACTTCCGGGTTGAGTGAACAATGGTGCTGTGAATGTAAAGTGACCCTAAGAGTTTTGAAAGGTGCTTATAAATGAATTATTATTATTATTATTAGTAGTAGTAGTAGTACTAGTAGTAATAGTATTTTACGGTATTACAGAAAAGACAAAAACAAAGCCTCTTGGAGTGACAGAAAAAAATGAAAAGCCGCTAATTCCTCTTAACGTTTCTCAGACGTCAGATGGCCGGAAGGCTTCACGCTCGCCTGGAGACAAAGAAATCATCTGTGTTGAACGTGCCAGTGTGTCCAAACAATTAGCTCGCTGATTACACGCTTGTTAAATCGCTAGCTTTGATGGAGAAAGCTGTCACGGACGCTCTTAATTATGTGCGCTGTTCATTAGTTACACGTCAATGTGGCCTCAGGAAAGGAGGAAAAAAAAAAAAAAAAAAAGCTACCTGACGTGACTCATCCCCCCCCCATTGTGACCTTTATCGGGCTCCCAATGGATGGAAGAGGAGAGCTTGGCAGGAGATTCACTTTTTCTCTTGTTTAATACAGGGATGAGAAAATTCTTTGACCTCTTTGGTAGGTCCCGCCGGAATGCTAGCAATGTTCTCTGCCCTCGTGACACCGCGTTGTCGGCTTATACGGCTGTTTTGAGGCAGGTGTGGTTTGTGGTGAGGATTGCGCTTGGTTATGACAGCCATCGCGGTGCACCAAAATGCTAATAGGCTTTGTTCCGGAATACAAAATTTAGGCTTTGGGCTCTATTTTTATGACCTGTAGCAGTGTGATACTGAGATACGGTCTAAAACGGCGCAGGGGCCCGGCATCAGATGGACCCGGCATCTTATTTTGCAGCCGGATCGTCTTTGAAGCAACGTCACGGAGCAAAACGAGCAGCAAAGTGAGGACAAACAATATAACAGCATTTATCGTGATATATTCTTAATTTACTGCAAAGACTAACTAATATTAGTGCCGTAATGACGAGCTCTGTGTATAGTAAACGGTTGAAAATGTCAACAGACAATATAACAGCATTTATCGTGATATATTCTTTATCTCCCGCAAAGAACAACTAATATTAGTGCCGTAATGACGAGCTCTGTGTATAGTCAACAGTTGAAAATGTCAACGGACAATATAACAGCATTTATCGTGATATATTCTTCATTTACTGCAAAGACCAACTAATATTAGTGCCGTAATGACGAGCTCTGTGTATAGTCAACAGTTGAAAATGTCAACGGACAATATGACAGCATTTATCGTGATATATTCTTTATCTACTGCAAAGAACAACCAATATTAGTGCCGTAATGACGATCTCTGTGTATAGTCAACAGTTGAAAATGTCAACGAGCATTTATCGTGATATATTCTTTATCTACTGCAAAGAACAACCAATATTAGTGCCGTAATGATGAGCTCTGTGTACAGTAAACGGTTGAAAATGTCAACGGACAATATAACAGCATTTATCGTGATATATTCCGTGTATACAGACACTCCGCTACTTACGAACATTCGAGTTACGAACAACGGTACACATTAACGTTTTTGCTCTTTAACATATGTAGTATTCTCTCCAGTTGTACATATCTTTATAGAGCATATATTTTAATTACATTTTTATTTTTCAGTACAAACAGGTTACTTAAACAAGCCTTAAACATACTTATATAAGCCTTAAACATACATTACATACAAAATATAACACTGACGCAACTTACAAACTAATTCAACTTACAACGTATCTTGTTCCTAAGTTGGGGAGTGTCTGTACACTGAAGAATAACTAATATTAGTGCCGTACTGAAGAGTTCTACTTCTCCTAATTAAATTAGACCTCACAACAATGTATAATGTTTGGGGGCTAATATATTTCGGCATTAGGAATCATTTCAGTTAGGAATATAAAAATTAGGACAGTAGGGTGAATACACAACTAATTTTATACTGAAGCATAAAACGGACAACTATTTACCGTATTTTCCAGCGTATAAGGCGCAGCACCCCCAATTAATGGTGTATTTTCAAACTTTTGCCAGATATAATGCACACCTTCAATGAATGAAGAGTTTTCCAAATATAATATATAAATATATATAATTCATTTTCGTAGTGTCCTTAATTATTCCCCTCAATCCGTTCGGCTTTCATTAGCATTAATGTTGCGTGAACAACGTCGATATTAGCGGCCGGGCGAGATACGGCGGTTCAAGGTGAACGCGGACGTGGGTGGCTTTTTCTAGCACTTTGTAAGTGACTCGCAAATCGCTTCCAGGTATTTAATTAATTGGTTCAAAAAAGAAAAAAAAATCTCATTATCTGAACACGTCGCGTGTCAAATGGATTGATTTCAAAATAATGGGAGAGTTGCATAATGATAAATAAGGATTAAATGGGATTTTACTTTGACGTCTGGTGTCCTTGCTAGCTTAATGCTAACATACTAGTAATTATTTCCATTCGAATGACATTGTCACAGAGTCGTCATGTCCGAAGCCCGTTTAAACAATTTATTACACAAAAACTAACAGGTCTACAGGTGCTGGCGGACGCCTACGGCGCCACCTGTTGGTCACAAAGAGGACCATGACAGTGAAAAAAAAAAGGGAATTATGGACACACACTTAAAATGTCATCTCTTCGACATTCAGATTAGTGCCATTAAAGAGCTAATTAACTTTATGGGCAACGTGTAAAGTCTGGCTAATAATTAAACGACCGTGAGACTGATTAATGATTCATCGCCGCAACTTGTTGGCTAATTAGCATCACGGAGAAAATAAATTCATATATACATAGATGCGCATGTCTATGTGTGTGTACGTACGTGCGTACATACGCACACACACAAAGATACACACAGACATACATAGCTACATACATAGCTATAGAGCTACATACATAGTTGCATAGCGACATACATAGCTACATACCTACATACATAGCTACATAGCCACATACATTGCTACATAAATAGCTACATACATAGTTACATACATAGCTACATACATAGCTACATACATAGCTACATAAATAACAACATACATATATACCTACATACATAGCTACATACAGACATAGCTACATAGCTATATACATACAAACATATGTACATACATACATACATACATACATACATACATACATACATAGCTACATACATACATATATACAGTACATACATACAGTACATACATACAGTACATACATACATATGTACAGGACGAATCATGTTCTAAGAAGGCCAAGAAATTGTGCACTGTTGACTTTAAATCTTATATACGGTGCGCAAAGGTGAATTCATTCATCAAACAGCATCGGTAAGCTCAACGGTAAATTGTTGTTTGGTGCAAATTGCCTCCCCAGAGTTCTTGCCCGAACTGTGTGACCTGAACACACACACACACAAACACACACACACACACATACTCATAGACACACATACACGGATGCCGGCACAAGCCTCAGGGGGCACTTACATAATCAGCACACAGATGGGGAGGGGGAGCAACGGGGAGAGGCGTGCCGGGATAGCAAGGGGACGAGTCAAAGTTGATCATCCGAACAAAAAGGTCCAAAGTAGCAAAGAAAACCATGAGTAAAACATGACGAGACGAAGCAGGGTCCTATAGTGCCACCCGCTGGTCACAAACCGAAACGTGACTACAAATACGACTAAGTAACAATAATTTGATAATCTTCATTTCGGCTTTTCCCTTCATTAATTTGATAATAATAAAAATAATAAAGTATATAATAATAATAATACATTTCATTTCTAAGCGCCTTTCAAAACTGTCAAGATCACTTTTCAGTCATAGGATCGTTTTTTCGGCGGGAGAGAAGCGGCAACCACACGCGCCAACGTTCACTCAACCCGGAAGTAACACAAATAGATAGAAAGCTAGCCATCCAGCTAACAGATAGCTAATAGATAGCCAGCTAGACAGCTAGCTAACTAGCTAGACAGCCATATAGCTAATAAATAGGCAGCTAGCTAGCTAGCAATAGATAGCAAATATATTGCCAGCCAGATACCTAGCTAATAGATAGAAAATTGATAGCAAATAGATAGCAAGGTAGCTAGACAGTGAGCTAATAGAAAGCAAATAGATAGCAAAAGGATAGCCAGCTAGGTAGCTAGCTAATATATAGCAAATGGATAGCAAATAGATAGATAGCAAATGGATAGCAAATAGATAGCCAGCTAGGTAGCTAGCTAGCCAGATAGCAAATAGATAGCCAGCTAGGTAACTAGCTAGATAGCAAATAGATAGCAAATGTATAGCAAATAGATCGCCAGCTACGTCCTTTGTTTTGACTTTAAAATGGCGGCACGTAAGTGGCTGCCTTTCCAGCAGCATATTTTATTTATTTTAAACACAATAAATATTTTTTGGATTGTCACATTCCGATTGCAAATAATCTAACATGAATAATAACAACAAAAACCTGCAATTTAATCTAATTCTAGCATGCAGGTGAAGCTAATTTTACTCCGTTTGCGATGATTTATTTAAAGCACGCCTCCAATTTGACTGTATTAGCCTCACCGTTATTTGGCCGGAGGGGACTGTTACTTATTTTGCATTTGACCTTAGCAAGCAAACAAAACAAAAAGCAACATCGCTCGCTACGTTCGGAACAGGAATGATACGCCTTCGGTGAATCGAGGGGAGACATATAAAGTCAAATTAATTAAAGCGACCTCAAATTTAGATTTTTATGATAGCCATTCACATCATAAGTTTTTATGATGTGCTTCTGATAGCAAAAAAAAAATCAAGCATTGATAATGAATTACCAGTGCAACAATTTTACAATTCAATACATGACAATTTGGTTGCAATCTAGTTAGAAGTAGTAGTAGTAGTAGTAGTAGTAGTAGTAGTAGTAGTCGTAGTAGTAGTAGTAGTAGTAGTACAGTGATACCTCAGCTTAAAAACTGTTAGCTATCTGGCTATCTATTAGCTACTTATAAGCTATCCATTAGCTATCTGGCTCGCTATTAGCTGTCTAGTTGGTTGACTGTTAGCTGGCTCGCTGTTGGCTATCTATTAGCTATTTATTAGCTATTTATATGCTATTTATTAGCTATCCATTAGCTAGCTGGCTAGCTATTATCTGTCTAGCTGACTAGCTGTTGGCTATCTGGCTATTTATTCACTATTTATTTGCTATCCATTAGCTAGCTAGCTAGCTTTCTATTTAAGTTACTTCGGGGTTGAGTGAACGCTGACGCATGTGGCTGCCGCTGCTCAGCCACAGAAAAACATATCCTTGGACTGTAAAGTGACCTTGAGAGTTTTGAAAGGCGCTTAAAAATGAAATGTCTTATTAATAGAAGAGGTTGAAAAACTTTTGATTTGGATTAACAAAAAGCAGCTAGCAGGGAACACTGTGAGTGAGGGTATTATCGCCGAGACAGCACGGCAACTTCACTCGGATATCAAGAGGCAACAACGACCATCACAATGGTAAATAAAACAACTTTATTATATAGTAGAGTTTATTTCTTTAATTACAATACAATAGCACATTTATTATACCTAAAATAAGGTATATTCTGTGTAGTTTTAAGGCATATATAGTCGAAAATTATGTTTTATGGGGACCTGGGAACGGATTATTCTCATTTTTAATGGTTTCTAATGGGAAATAAATGTTTGGCAGACAAACTTTTCGCCTTACACACTCTTTCTGGTATCCAATTAAGTTCGTAAACTGAGGTATCACTGTATTTAGTAGTAGTGTGTGAGGGCCAGTGCTACTATCTCCTGGATTAGCGATCAATCCACATTTCTTTCTCTGCTTGAACTTCTTAACTTTATTTGGTATCACACGGGAGCACCTAAACGGTATTTTTTCACCTCATTTGTCTGAAAGCTTACAAATGATTTATCTTTGTGTCACTTTTTGACGACAAAAAAAAAATCGTATTTCACCTGGGTAGTGTAAGCTTTTATTATACTTAGCCGAGTGTATTTCCATTATCCCCGTCCCTTCTTTCACACCATCTTCCTCCCCGCTTCACCACATTAATCTCTCATTAACCCCCCCCATACCCTGCACTATTCCCCTCCCTATTTCCTCACTTTCCTTTTCTTTCTTTTCACCAGCCATTTACCCGACGAACAAGCAGCAAAATGGCCCTTCCATATTTTTCCCCAGAAGACCCCTCAAACAAATGACGACAATGTATGTGGAAGAGTCCTCGGAATGAAAAGCCCGTGAAGGAGATAACAGACTTAAATAAGAGCAAAGCCGCACACATAGAATGTGTTGTCATTCAAGGACGTACAAAAGAGCGTCGCCTATGCCGTGCGAGCGCCTATAAGGGCTGCCGTGAGCCAGACGGCGCGTATAAATGGTTCGACACGGATGAAGATGTTTGGACGAAAGTGGGAGGCGAGGTCATATTAATGGGTGGCGTGCGGGCAATCGAGACTCGATCTATGCGCTTCGGGGGGGGGGGGGGGGGGGGGGGGGGATCAGCTGGATGAATGATATGACAACTAGGCAAGACGCATGCTCATATGGCGCTCATATGAGCGCTCATATGATTTTTCAAGTGGTTTAGCTCGATTCGTCTGTGTCGTTAATTACGACAAGGTTCCTACTCCCGCAGTCGTAGAGCGGATGTATCTAAAATGGTTGTACAATAAAAAGAGAATACACATACAGTAAAGTCTCGTTATATCGATATTCAAGGGAGTCCGAAAAAATATCGATATAACCGGGACTATCGATATATCCGACCCTGTTTGCATGTAATTTTCTCCGTGCGTGCATAGAAATAGTATCGATATAACCGGGACTATCGATATATCCGATATCGATATAACGAGACTTTACTGTAGTTAAATGATTTGTAAAAATCAAATTTAAAAAAATCTGACATCCGCTGCTAATGACTTAGCTTAGCTATATGCTAGCCTGTAACATTTTACATGACACAAAAGTCCGTACAGTGGTACGTTGGCTTACGAACTTAATTGGTTCCACGACAGAGTGTGTAAGGCGAAAAGTGTGTATCCCAAAAAATAATTTCCCATAGGAAACCATTAAAATGAGAATAATCCGTTCCCAGGTCCCTATAAAACATAATTTTCTACTTTGTAATTTTCTAAGCCTTAAAACTACACAAAATATACATTCTTTTATGTATAATAAATGTGCTATGGTATTATAATTAAAGAAATAAACTATACTTTATAATAAAGTTGTGATGGTCGTTGATGGCTTAATGGAATGGAGTGGCCGGTTTCATCAGCATGAAACACTTGATGAGGAACGTAGCCTTCTTTCACCATCTTGAGGAATGATCTCTTGTAGGTCCTTTCTCTGTGATAATTTCACCTTGTTCCTCATCAATTGTGTTCTGTTTAGCAGGGTTGATAGCTTTTCGCATAGAGTGTACAGATGGCTTATGCGGGTTATTTGTGTAGCTTGATTGATGGGAATTTTAACCTTGCAGTCTACACTCTGCCTTCGAACTATCAAAGTTGAAACAAGTCCAAATTTCACTGTTTTCTATCCATTTTATCACTCTCTCTCTGTCGTCTGCCTGTCTCTTTAATGTTTAAACCGCCTCCCCTCACTCCTGCGTTCTTGACATGGCTTTAACCGAATACTGGAGGCGCGGAATAGAGGATAAAAACAGTCGGTAGCCATTTTCTTGTTAGGAGAACGGGCTTGTTCGCGAACGACACATCACCCATTGTGGCAGCTCCGTGTGTATCCCGAAAAATAGTTTGTATGCCAAGGTTAAATTTTCATAAATTTAACATTTAAATTCAATAACGTGTCCATCAACCAAGTGAGCCCTGAGCACATTTTATCGTGCGCTCGACGCATTTAACGGCATATGAAATGACGCGAGCGCTAAAAGATAGCATAGACACGCGACTGAGGAGCTATGTTGTTTAAATTGTTTCAACCCGTAGATACATCACGCTGGTGTTTATTGGCCACTAAAACAACATTACAGTCCGTTTAACATGTTTTATAAGAGCCCGTAATCGCATTCTTCAATTAAACAGCACCGGGAGACGACAATGTCCTCTGTGTTACTTGCCATTTATCTTATAGAGGAGTTTGAATGTGAGACCTTGAGAGCAAACCAAAAAGCAAACCAAAAATTATAATTTGTAAATTATACTAAAGTCTATGGAGAAAAAAAGGATAAATCAGTGTTTAAAATATGGCCTTCCTTGAAAAGCAAGAGGAAAGAAAGGAAATTATTCAAGCTAGCTCACTAGATAGCGAGCTAGTTAGGGAGCTAGCTAGTTAGATAGTGAGCTAGATAGCGAGGTAGGTCGCGAGCTAGATAGCGAATTAGATATTGAGCTGGATAGTGAGCTAGATAGCTAGCTAGATAGTGAGCTTGATAGCTAGTGAGCTAAATATCAAGCTAACTAGCTAGATAGTGAGCTACTTAGCAGGCTAGGTAGTGAACTAGATATTGAGCTAGTGAGCTAGATAGATAGTTCGGTAGAGAGCTCGATAGCAAGCTAAATTGTGAGCTAGATAATGAGCAAGATAGCTAGCTAGATAGTGAGCTAGATAGTGAGCTTGATAGCTAGTGAGCTAAATATCAAGCTAACTAGCTAGATAGTGAGCTACTTCGCAAGCTAGGTAGCGAACTAGATATTGAGCTAGATAGATAGCTAGATAGCGAGCGAGATAGCTGGCTAGATAGTGAGATAGATAGCTAGCTCAGTAGCGAGCTAGATAGTAAGCTAAATCGTGAGCTTGATAGTGAGCTAGATAGCTAGATAGATAGTGAGGTAGATAGTGAGCTAGATAGACAGTGAGGTAGATAGTGAGCTAGATAGTGAGCGTGATAGCGAGCGAGATATTTAGCAAGCTAGCTAGCTAGATAGTGAGCTACATAGCAAGCTAGATAGTGAGTTTGATAGTTAGCTAGATAGAGAGCTAGATAGAGGGATAGGTAGCGAGCTAGATAGTGAGCTAGAGAGTGAGCTAGGTAGCTAGCGAGATAGCGAGCTCGATAGCTAGCCAACGCGGTTTTGAGTGACTAATTGCCTTTGAATTATTCAGAAAATCTATTTGGCATATATATAACACAATTAAGGATTTGAATACCAGTAAAGGAGACGTAAATTGTCAACGGAAGTCCAAAAACATACAATATAAGCGCAATGAATTATCCACCTATCGGGATACTGGGCCATTTGATCGAGTATTTAAAAAAAATAGAATCATGGAGCCAAACAGCAGGAAAGAAGCAGAAAAAAAGGAATAAAAGAGTGTCAAATAAGCGGCGAAACAAGCGTTGCGGTTCGATAATAGATCCTTTCCCCCCAGGCTCCTGAGCTATCACAGCCATTGATTGGCTCATGTAATTCTGCTCCGATTTTGCCTCGTCCAATCAATGGGCCGCAGACCGGCTTCCTGGGGAGTGCAAGGCCATAAAAACCGAGGTCTTACCGGAACAAAAAATATCAGGGGACAATGTTCGTAGTCCCAGAGCATCCGCTTTTGGACCCCTGCCGCTTTTGAGCGTTTGGTCATTAAAGGGAGCTTGTGGCGGCCATTTCCTGTGCAACTTTCGCTCTGCCGGCGCATTGAATGCATACTGCGTGTTTCAAGGATGCTGTAACCTTGCGGGCATTAAAGGAAAAGAAAAGAAAAAGTCATGGGAGGATTACTGGAATTAATGGTGACCGAGCAGAAAAGCTTTTTTTTGGGGGGGGACAAACGGATGGATGTTTTATTAACACATTCACTGCCATTCCCGAATTTATTTGGAAATTGAAAAGCATGATGTGGAGCGCCATTCCCGAATTTGTTCAGGTTTAGTTTTTTCTTGCAGGGGGGGGTACGTTTGAAGCTTCGGTCAGACCTCTGGCAATTATTTTTTTTGCCTTTTGTACAGCCGCCCCCACTTCAAGCTCACACACCTCCAGATAACAGCCGTATAGTCATTTATTTATGTATTTATTTATGTACAGTGAGACCTCAACTTACGAACTTAATTGGTTCCCAGACAGAGTGTGTAAGGTGAAAAGTGTGTATCTCAAAAATAAATTTCCCATAGGAAACCATTCAAATGGGAATAATCCGTTCCCGGGTTTCCATAAAATATACTTTTCAACTAAATAAGCCTTAAAACTACACACAACATACCTTATTCTGTGTATAATAAATGTGCAATTGTATTGTAATGAAAGAAATACACTGCATTGTATCATAAAGTCACTTTATTTACATTTGTGATGGTCATTTATGGCTTGATGGAATGGCGTTGGAGGTCGAAGGTCAAAGGGAATTGCTGTTTGGAAAGCGAGGCGCATTACATGACGACTGTAATTAAAGAAATAAACTGTGCTGTAAAATAAAGTTTTATTGACCTTTTTGATGGTCGTTGATGGCTTATGGAAGGAGAGTCACCTTCCATAAGGACTGTTGGTAACTTAACCTCTGGTGCTGTTCGGTCGTGTGCTTCCGCCGAAGATCACTCCGCCAGCCGTGGTGGGTGTGTATTATGAAAATAGTGCTTATTATAAGGTTTAATTTTATTAAATTTGACGTTTGTAAGACGAAAAGTTTGTAAGATAAGGTGTTTGTAAGTTGAGGTCTCACTGTATTTATTTATGTATTTATTTATGTATTTATTTATTATTTATTTATTTATTTATTTATTAAGAATAGATAGCTAATAGTCCACTGCAGTACCAGGGTTTTTGTCACTTTGACTCAAATTGCATGACGCACTGAATATTGAATTTTAGGACTACATAAACATTCAATGCAGCGTAAGAAATCTAGAAAAAAAAGAAGAAATTCGGACATGACGACTCTCTTCTTTCATTCAAAAAAAAAAAGTTAATTCCTAAGTTATATGCGTCTGGAGTTATCTGAGTTTGAAATGGGGGCGGCTGCACAAAATACAATACTGTACATATTGATCTAAATAGCGCTTGGAACAAAGCGCTAACATGGACAAAAGGCAAATGCTGCCCCCTCGTGTGAGGGAAAATCATTGACAGAGGTCTGACCAGCACTTTATCCGCACCCAAGCAAGAAAAAAAACCCGAACAAATTCATTTTTAGACAGAGATGGGACAATCTGTTATTTTTTGTGTGCCTACAATCTGTTATTTTTATTTGTGCCTCCTGTCTGGAAAGGCAGACGTATCGAATAAATACGAGGGGCTGTCTTCTTATCGCATATTTGAAATCTGTCAAGCACACTCACACAAATGTCAACGTGGCACACAAACACAAACCTTCCACTGGCAAACCGAGCTCACGGCACTTCATTCTCTGCTTCATTTACAAATCGATTTTGCTCGCGGCGAATCACATCTCGCAACACATCGGGCTTACAGGTTCTCTTGCGTCAACATCGCAAGTCGGCGTCCTCATCTCAATTAAAATGGACAATTAGGTTGGCGGAAAAAAACCGCTTCTCTCAAATCGACTACAATAAAAAACAGAAAAAGGAAATGGATCGTTACGGTTATTTAAGCGCAAATAACACTTGACAGCTGTTGCTAACCAAAACAGCAGTAACTACTGCAAGGTCACTGCGCCACATTCAAGATGACGTCACGTCGAACGACGTCTTCCGCTTCGATTGATGTTCTGGCAAAGGTTCAATCGAGAACTACATTGTGAATTCTATTGCTAATCAAAACAGCAGCACCCACCAAGATTTTTTTTTAAAGGACAACCGACACCATTTTTTTTTGTTTCCTCGCTGACATCAGAAAAACGTTTTATAGCATCTAAAATACCCAAAACACACAGGCTGATATTTTTAGTCAAATGCAAAACACCAATAAAAATGATTTCAAGTGTCCCAAAACTGCCACAAATGAGCTCAAAACTGGGGAGATTCAGAAAGTCCCGCCCCCTTGTTCGTGACGTCACTGTTGGTCACACACACTGCCTTGCTCCAGAATCCAAAAAATAGCTTCAGAGAGTTCAGATTCGGAGAAGATGCTTTCTTGTTACTCATCCAGTTATGAATATAAATCAAATAGTTCTGAAGAGGAAAGCATAAATGTTTGCAATCGATTAAAGAAGTCCTTTCGTATCAATTTGAGCCGTCTGCAAGCGATGAAACCGGTGAAAATCTGGATGCAGTGCCCAGAAAATGCACAAGATGGCGCACAAACTGCGTTTCGTCTAGTGTATGAAATGGGCTGATTTGTCCGCTGGGAATTTGTGGGAAACTTACACCTTCACTACGCGTGTTACCGCAATTGGCTGCCACACGATTCACCATCGCGTTATTTATGTAGTTTTCCTTCTAATTTCGCGATCAACACAGTGTTTTCAGACGAAAAAAGTACCCAAAATGCATTGTGTGTCGCTTTCTCTGTCAGGAGCGTTCCCTCCGTGACGTCACTAAGGGCATCGTCATCAACTCGAAAACAAGACTTTCTGAATATTCAGCACGAGTCTTAAAATGTAAAATATAGTTATATGCCGTGGAATCTTTGTAAAATACGCTCAGTAGAAGTCATTTGAAGTGATTTTACAAATTATGGACGCAACTTGTCCGGAGTCGTCGGTTGTCCTTTAAAGCAGGGGTGTCAAAGTCATTTTTTGTCGCGGGCCACATTGTAGTTATGGTTTCCTCTCGAGGGCCGTTATGAATTTGGGGAACCCATTAGTATTAAATCCCTTCAAATATTACATATATAGTACACAGCAAATTAATGAATAACTCGTTTTCAAATCTGAAGTCAAGAATAATGACTTTTATTGTGGTTGACATCCAAAAATATGAAATTTTGGCTCAGATTTTAGCAATCATCATGGAATTTAACAAGTTTGATTTGCTTTTGCGGGCCGAAAAAAATGATGTGTCGGGCCGGATTTGGCCCGCGGGCCTTGACTTTGACACCTGTGCTTTAAAGGAATACGAAAGCACACGAGAGTAACTTACAGGCGTTGGTGACGGCGAAGCTGTTTGCCGTCTCGATGTTGTCCACATGAGGCACCAGATTGAAGGGCGCTTCCGAGGCATTCGGGCTGGTGTTGTGCAAGAAGATGGCCAAGCGAAAGGCAGTGTACTCCTGATCCGTGTTTCGGATGAACAAGCCGCCTGAGGGAGCGGGGGAGGGGGTGAAAACAGTGTTAGATGAGCAAGCTGGGGAAGACTGTTTAAGCAACACAGTGGTTTTGGTGTTTGAACCTCGATTTAATAACTTGAGAGGCTAACGCTAAAGTAGTATTCCTGCACTAAACTAAGCGGCGTTGCGTACAGGGGGGGGAATCACCAGAGAACCCGAAGGTAGCGCTTGAACATCTGCGCCAGATGTCAAAGCAATTCATCCCCACTCTGTTTTGGCTGTTTGAAATGTCAAACCACTGGAGGGTCCCGCGGGGTGGGGTGGGGGGTGAGTGGGGGAATAACAGGGGATCACCAAAGTCATGAGCCAACGCGTCATCAGGCGCGCCGGAAACAGGAGATCAAAGATTCAGTCACATGATCGATCTTGAGATCTGTGATCGAATTTGGCAGATGCTAGCATGCGTCGCTAATAATTTAGTAGAAATTTGTAAGTTAGCTTTTAGCGTAGCTCTCAGTGCTGACAGGAATGTATATTGTTATTAAAATACTCATTTAAAGGAAAATAACAATTAGCGCAAACGAACGCAACGTGTTTCTGTCAACAAATACATACAAATGTATTATTATTATTAGCTATCTATTAGCTAGCTAGCCTTTTGTCTATTTGAGTTAGTTCCGGGTTGAGTGAACGCTGACACGTGTGGCTGCCGCTCATCACCCACAGAAAAACATATCCTGTGACTGAAAAGTGTCATCGTTTGCTAGCTATTAGCTATCTTGCTGGCTAGCTATCTGGCTGGCGAGCTAGCTATATAGCTAGCTATCTATTCACTATCTAGCTGGCTGGCTATCTAGCTAGGAATCTGTCTAGCTATCGAGATAGCTCGCGGGATAACTATTGGCTATGAGCTATATATTAGCTAGCTAGATGGCTGGCTGTCTATATCTATATAGCTGGCTAGCTATATATATTAGCTATATAGCCTTCCGGCTGTGTCTATTAGCTAGATAGCTATCTAGCTATATGTATTAGCTGTATAGCTACCTAGATCGCTAGCGGGATAACTATTGGCTATCTATTAGCTTTCTCGTAGATAGCTAGCTAGCTTTCTATCTATTTGAGTTACTTCCGGATTGAGTGAACACTAGCGCGTGTGGTTGTCGCTGCTCACCCGCAGGAAAACTTATCCTGTAAAGTGACTTTGAGAGTTTTGAAAGGTGCTTGTAAGTTAAATGTATTATTATTATTATTTATTGTTAATAAAGCGGCAAGCTAGCATTCTTCACGCTACAAGCTTAGCGTCAGCAATTCGGTGGTGCCTATCAGGCTTCTTTGCATTCCAACCGAATTCCGGTTCAAAGATCCTTGTTACGGACAGTCACGCTTGTGTAAATGTCAGATTTATTTTACATCGGAGGGTTGGTAGTTTGTTTCACATTGATGTTTTTTTTTTGTCCTTTAAAGCAAAATGTCAATGTGTATGAAATTTTATTTTTTTCTTAGTTTTTTTCATGGTTGACTTGATTGGACCAATATGTGTTTGAAAATTCTGTCTGTGTTCATAAAAGACAGCAAGCAGGCAGTTTGGGTAAAACTGCCTGAACGGCGCTTGATTGATAAGTGCCATCTTTCAAGGCACAACGTTGAGTCATCGTAAACGGAATGTATATTCAATGTTTTATTTATTTTTTAGTAATGTTCCATCAACAGATACTTGAGGCTTTTGTGGTTTTGATGAATTGATTTCCTGTCGGCGATGTGAGCACTCACCGTCCTCATTTCATGTCAGTAGCAAGTTTAGCTTTACATTTCGGCCACTAAAATTATGTAGTAGCTGTCATCGCCTTTTTGTTTTTATTAAAAAAAATTGTCTGGAAATTCCAGGGCAGAAAATAAACAGCTGCATGAATTAATGAATGAAGAAATGAATAAAGAGATAAATAAAAAGATGGATGGATGGACGCTTGCCAATCTGGACACTGGTAGCGAGTTTTCTAGCTATCCTTCTATTTCTTTCTTTCTTTATTCATTTCTTCATTCATTAATTCATTTAACCATTTATTTTCTGTTAGCCAGATAGCTAGCTAGCTCGCTTCCTAGCTATCCATCCATCTATTGATTTCTTTATTCATTTCTTCATTCATTAATTCAGTTATCCGTTTATTTTCTGCTAGCCAGATAGCTAGATAGATAGCTCACTCACTAGCTAGCTTCCTAGCTATCCATCTATTTCTTTCTTTCTTTCTTCATTTCTTCATTCATTAATCAATATTAATATGTCATTAATCAATAGTAATATCTGTTTATTTTCTGCCAGCCAGATAGCAAAAATGGCTAGATAGATCGCTCGCTCGCTAGCTAGCAAGCTCGCTTCCTAGCTATCAATCTATCCATCTTTATTTATTATTATTATTATTATTATTATATATATATACAGTAAAGTCTCGTTATATCGATATCGGATATATCGATAGTCCCGGTTATATCGATACTATTTCTATGCACGCACTGAGAAAATTACATGCAAACAGGGTCGGATATATCGATAGTCCCGGTTATATCGATAATTTTCGGACTCCCTTGAATATCGATATAACGAGACTTTACTGTATATATATATATATATATATATATATATATATATATATATATATATATATATATATATATATATAATAATTATTATTATAAATATATTATTATAATCCATCTATTTCTTTATTTCTTCATTCGTTAATTCATTTATCAATGTATTTCCTGCTAGCTATCTAGCTAGATAGATAGCTTGCTCGCTAGCTGCCTAGCTCGCTCGCTAGCTCGCTTCCTAGCTATCCATCTATACATCCATACATCTATTTATTTATTCCATTCTTCATTCATCAATTCATTTATCCGTTTATTTTCTGCTAGCCAGATAGCTAGATAGATAGCTCGCTCCCTCGCTAACTAGCTCGCTTCCTAGCTATCCATCCATCCATCCATCCATCCATCAATCCATCTATTTATTTATTCATTTCTTCATTCATTAATTCATTTATCAGTTTATTTTCTGCTAGCCAGATAGCTAGATAGCTAGATAGATGAATGAATGGCTGAATGAACAAACGAATGAGCAACGATAGTACTGGGTGAGATGCCAAAGCACGGATACCGTCAATTTTTACACCAGCTCGAAATGGTCCCAGATCCATCCACTCGGCTATATTTATTTGCACTAACAGCACGATGGCACGTCGCCGCCGGTCCAGTAGCGCGCTTTCATAACAGAAGCTGACCTCTGAACCCCCCCCCCCGATGACATATCACATAATACAGAGAGACAAGCACAATCATTGGACCAGCCTGTCATTTGACATCAAAATGGAGGCTGCGCGAGATGTCAACGCCGTAAAATAAAAAATCCATTCATCCATTTTCTACAGCGGTTGTCCACTTTTCAGGTCACGGGCGAGATAGAGTCTATCCAAGCTGACTTTGGGTGAACGAGACTGGACTTTTGAGCAGCCAATCATAGAAGCATAATAATAAATATAAATAGCATAAATAATAATAATACATTTCATTTATAAGCGCCTTTCAAAACTCTCAAGGACACTTAAAAGACAACCGACACCATTTTTTTGTTTCCTAACTGACATCAGAAAAACGTTTTATAGCATCTAATACCCAAACACGCAGGCTGATATTTTTAGTCAAATGAAAAACACCAATAAAAATGACTTAAAGTGTCCCAAAACTACTTCAAAATGACATTTCTTGTGCCTCATCCAGTTATGAATATGATTCAAATAGTCTGAAGAGGAAAGCATAAATGTTTGCAATCAATTAAAGAAGTCATTCTGTGTCATTTTGAGTGGTCTGGACTGCAATGTCCCAGAAAATGCACAAGATGGCGTCCAAGCGCCGTTGGAAATGGGCTGATTTGTCTGCTGGGAGTTTGTGTCAACTACTATCAAATAGTAGTCTTGGTGCAACACACAACGATTCACCATCGCGTTATTTATGTAGTTTTCCGTCTAATTTCGCCATCAAAACGGTGTTTACAGATGAAAAAAAAGTACCCAAAATGCATTGCGTGTCGCTTTCTCGGTCAGGGGCGTTCCTTCCGTGACGTCACGTCAGGCATCGTCATCAACTCGAAAACAAGACTTCCTGAATATTCAGCGCTAGTCTTAAAACGTAATATGCCGTAGAATCTTTGTAAAATACGCTCAGTAGAAGTCATTTGAAGTGATTTTATAAATTATGGACACAACTTGTCCGGAGGCGTCTGTCTTAAAATCTTCTCACAGCTCGTCAATCTGTCACTATTACCAATATTCGATCTACACAGAGGATAAAAAACATGACAAACGATTATTGTATCGCCTGACTCCTTGCATTAAAGTAAATGAAGTAAATGAAGTCCCGCCACCACAGTGAAAAAGAACCTAGCATTGTCATCGTATTGGACCAAACCGCAAGTGGCCCACCGCCCGTTGGTTTCCCACCAGGAACGCCCGTCCGTCATTGGAGCGAATCCCGCCCGAATGGAGTTTAATTGCGGCGCACACGCGCGCACTCTGTGCACATGCAAGCTGCACGGCGGAAAGCAGTCACTTTGCTGCAGTGCGCTGATGGGATGTACACACTACAGTCTCTACTCTCTCTCTCACTACACACACACATGGTGTATGCGTGCGCTACATGCACATTACTAAGATTTGTGCGCACACATCGGAGAAACTGCATTGGTATTAAAACGTAAGAGTCGGACATCTGCGCACATCCATTCATTCATTCACTGTCCATTATTGCAATATATATATATATATATTTTAAAAAGCACTTGAGTATTCCTGGCACTTACCAATCTGGACGCTGCTGGGGAAAGCAGCAAACGACAGTCCCCACAAGCCCCAAAATATCAACAAAAACCAACGGCGAGAAGAAATCCTCATCTTGTGGCGCTTATAAACTGAGTGGAGACATTTGAAGCGATGGCTTGTCGTTTAACAGCTGGCGGGGCAACAGCAACATCTACGAGGAACGAGAGAAACAATCACTCCAAAAAAAAAAAAAAAAAAACAATGAAAAGCAAACAAACAGAGTGATGCATGGAACGTATTTAAAGATCCATATCGAGTTAGTTCTTCTTCGTTTCTATCCCTCCCCTCCTTTTCTTCTTGTTCCTTTGGAAATCTCCGGCAGCGTTTTGGACCGTCAAAATTGCATCCAGTCCGGCGCTGGAGCTTTGCGCACAGCGCCACCAAAATGAGGAAGAGGAGGGAGGGGAGGAAGAGGCATGGAGGACGGGGGGGAAGGGGGGGGTGAGGGTGTGTAAGCATCAGCCAGAGGCGGCCACCGAGTCTGGATGCGGCTGCAGTCACTCACGTAAATAAATGTGTTTGTGTGTATACATTTACACATATGTACACACACATACATTTATACACACACACACATTTATATATATATATATATATATATATATATATATATATATATATATATATATAGATAGATAGATAGATAGATAGATAGATAGATAGATACACACATACACATTTTTTATACACACGCACACACACACATACACATAAACACGCACATACACACACACACACACACACACACACATATATATATATATATATATTCATTTATATACATTTACACACACAACGCAGTTTGTGCGCCATCTTGTGCATTTTATGGGCGCTACATTGGAATCCAGAAGGCTCGAATTGATACGGAAGGACTTCTTTAATCGTTTGCAAACTGTACGCTTTCCTCTTCGGAAATCAATATCCAATATGAATATCAATATCGATATTCAAGGGAGTCTGAAAAAATATCGATATAACCGGGATTATCGATATATCCGACCCTGTTTGCATGTAATTTTCTCTGTGCGTGCATAGAAATAGTATCGATATAACCGGGACTATCGATATATCCGATATCGATATAACGAGACTTTACTGTATATGCCTTATATGCACATTTTTTGTTTCAGCCCATTCAAAATTCATATTTCATGAATTTAATGAGAATAGTTCAGCTACTTTTAGCAAATCCGTTGCTTTTGATGTTAGTGGAATTAATGGAATAAATTTAAAAGGAAATGTCTGAAACCTCCCGTCGCTAAATTTTGTTCCAAGGCCAAACAAAATCTTTTTCAGTGTCTAGTAGCAACATTTGCGATGGCATCGTGATCAATAAATAAAAAATACATGTCCGGTGACATTACATTTTGGAGACTTGGGAGTCCACTTGCAATGTATTTGACGTTTTATTAAAACCGTATGATGACAGTTACATCACATTCTGATGTCACCATTTTAAAAGGATTTAGAGCGGAACTGGTGGTGAAGCAAAAGGAGAATCGGAATACATTGAAGCTAATGTGCACTTAAGGCTACACAAAGCTTCAATGTCCTCCGTCATGGCCGAAAGCCAGCAGGGGGTTAGGGGGGGTTCCTTTAGCTGGCGACCGGACAGCGGCAATTGAAGCTTTTGCCAGGAATGAGTTGGCCCGCGTAAGAAGGTGCTGGAAAATTAAATTTTAATGAAACGGGTGGATGGGGCAGGGACTCAATTAGTCTAAGAATCTGATTGCCAGATTACGTACAGAGTGATACCTTGGTTTACGAACTTAATTGGTTCCCAGACAGAGTGTGTAAGGTGAAAAGTGTGTATCCCAAACATTAATTTCCCATAGGAAACCATTAAAATGAGAATAATCCATTCCCAGGTCCCCATAAAACATAATTTTCTACTTTCTAATTTTCTAAGCCTTAAAACTACACAAAATATACCTTATTTTATGTATAATAACTGTGATATTGTTTTGTAATTACAGTAAAGTCTCGTTATATCGATATCGGATATATCGATAGTCCCGGTTGTATCGATACTATTTCTATGCACGCACGGAGAAAATTACATGCAAACAGGGTCGGATATATCGATAGTCCCGGTTATATCGATATTTTTTCGGACTCCCTTGAATATCGATATAACGAGACTTTACTGTTAATATATAAACTGTACAGTATAATAAAGTCGTTTTATTTACCTTTGTGATGGTCGTTGATGGCTTGATGGAATGGAGCTGCCAGTTTAATCAGTATTAAACACTTGATGAGGAACGTAGCCTTCTTCTTCCACCATCTTGAGGAATGATTCTTTGTAAGCTTTGGCTGTAAGAAATGGCTGCCTCACCATGACGAATGACACTATGAATCCCTGTACAACGCTTCAAGTTCTCGAACCATTCGTGGCTAGCCTTAAAATCATCAATGGATGACGAACTTCCAGGTTGCCTCTTGACAATATCTGAGTGAATGGAATTGTATAGTACCTCTTTGCAATTTTTTTGCTGATGATACTAGTGCAGCGTGTTCCACCGGAAACAAATTCCTTGTGTGTTCTACATACTTGGCAATGAAAATGACTCTGATTCTGAAGTTGCCGAGCTTTATCTGCGATAATTTTACCTAGTTCCTTATCAATTGTGTTCTGTTTAGCTGGGTTGATAGCTTTTTGCATGAAGTGTACAGATGGCTTGTGCGGGTGATTTGTGGAGCCTGATTGATGGGATATTTGAACCTTTCAGTCTACACCCTGACTTTGAACTATCAATAAAATTGAAACTAGTCCAAATTTCACTGTTTTCAATCCATTTTCTGACTCTCTCTCTGTCGTCTGCCTATCTATTTTTATTTGCAGCTCTGTGTTTCTGAACACCGCCCCCTTTCACTGCTGCGTTCTTGACCAATCACGTGCGGCTTTAACCAAAGACTGGGGGCGGGGAAAAGAGGACAAAAAAAGGCGGCTGCCATTTCCTTGTTAGGAGAACGGGCTCGTTCGCGAACGACACATCACTCATTGTGGCGCTCCTTGTGTATCCCGAAAAAATAGTGTGTATGCCAAGATTAAAATCTCGTGAATTTAACATTCGTAAACCAAAAAGATCATAGTTCGTAAGCTGAGGTATCACTGTACAACACTCGAGAGGGTAACAAAATGGCTCCCGCGACACTACCCAGGTTTGCTTAAAACACTTTGGCCGACGTAAAAGAGATCCCAAAGCACGATTTAGACCACGAATGAGGAGTTAGGCATCCCCCCTCTCACATCAATAATCAATGACCAAATCAAACGTCGAATAAAACGGCTGAGGTCTGAGGGAAAAGTGGCAAAGGAGGACGTTCCGGGACGATAAGCAGAACAGGAGTGAGGAATAAGTGGGAGAGATGGAGGGCGAAGTGGGCGGGGGGGGGAGGCACGGTGTCGGAAAAATGAGAAAAATGCAAAGTGACAGCAGGAGACAGAGGAGATCCGAATAGTGCCGAAGGCCCTGGGAGACGTTCAGCCAAGCAACTCTTAGGACGAGCGTTCCTAGAGGGGAGGCAGACACTTTTCATCTGTTCCACCCGGATTTCGCGCTACAGGTAGCCCCCCGCCCCCCCCCGCCGCCGCTACCAAGGGGGGAGGTGATTGCCCCCAACGTCTTCTAAACAATCTACAGAATAAAAGTCAGCGTCTCCCGTAGGTGGTGACGGGCTCTCAGTTTGACCTCGGCAATGTTTGCGGGAGCTAATTAATGACACGAATATTCGCCTCGTGATTGATCGCTATGCAATTAGAACAAAGCGATCCCCGTAATCAAAGTCCCGACGCGCTTTAGCAGGCACGTCCTCTAACAGCGCACGGACAATGAAAATTGCGCGCTCATTTGCATTTTTTATTTTTAGGCACATTTTTTTAAGACGCTTAATTGCGAATAATTGGACAGACACTCTTCAAGGAAAGAAATCAAACTTCTGCTTTCAATACATTGATACCTCATCTTACGAACTTAATTGGTTCCCAGAAAGTGTGTGTAAGGCAAAAAGTGTGTCTTCCAAACATCAATTTCCCATAGGAAACTATTAAAATGAGAATAATCCGTTCCCAGGTCCCATAAAACATAATTTTCTACCAAATAAGCCTTAAAACCACACAAAATATGCATTATTTTATGTATGATAAATGTGCTATTGTATTGTAATTAAAGAAATAAACTGTACAGTATAATTATGTTGTTTCATTTACCTTTGTGATGGTCGTTGATGGCTCGATGGAATGGAGTGGGAGGGAGGGAGTTACTGTTTGGAAAAATACACATTCTTTTATGTATAATAAATGTGCTATTGTATTGTAATTAAAGAAATAAACTGTACTGTTAATAAAGTCATTTTATTTACCTTTGCGATGGTTGTTGATGGCTTGATGGAATGGAGTGGGAGGAGGTGGGAGGGAGGGAGTTACTGTTTGGAAGGAGAGTCACATTCCATAAGGACTGGAGGAAGGAGGGCTAGCCGATCTTTCAGGGGCTTACGCCCAAGGACGGACTTCTCTTCCTGTGTCATGAAAGTCCGGTTATTTACTTTTTTTCCGGCAAGATGATGTTAATCCCAAATATTTATATATTTTTTTTAGGTCATGTTGATACCCAGAGAACGATATCGGGCATTGAAATATGAGTCTTGTAATTGGCCCAAAAATGGCTGACTTCCTGTTTAACTCAGTCAGTGCCAGACGACGTGGAAAAATGTGTCCACTCCAGTGCCAGGGTTTTTGTCATTTTCACTCAAATTGCAGGAGCCACAGAATATTGAGTTTTAGGACTACACAAATATTCAATGCAGCGTAAGAAACCTTAGACTCACTTTTTTTCATCAGAAAAAAAAAAGTTTTAAAAGAATTAATTCCTAAGTTATATGGGTCTGGAGTTATCTGAGCTTGAAATGGGGGCGGCTGGACAAAATTCAATACAATACATACATATGATAGATTTACCGTATTTTCCGGTGTATAAGGTGCACTGGAGTATAGATTTTCCAAAAATAAAAGAAATATATTAAAGGTTACGAAATATAAGGCACATCACATTATAAGGCGCTACAGTAGAAGCTGGGGTTACGCATTACTTCTTCTACAGGGGGAAATGGAGTCGGCTAAAAGTAGTTGCGAGATAAATATTACTTCACATATAAGGCGCACCAGCGTATAAGGCGCAGCGTCATCTTTTGAAGAAAATGAAGGCTTTTGGGTGCGCCTTATACACAGAAAAAGACGGTATTTAGCACTTTGACAACACCTGAAGCTGTAACAAAGCGCTAACATAGACAAAAGGCTTTAAGTAAGAAGAATATTATCTTGATGGCGGTCGTATCACTCATCCACTCTCTCTTGAATGCTCCTGTAGCATCATCACCTTATGTGGAAGAGGAACAAACACACTTATCACCACCGCCCCCCCCCCCCCCTTCAGGATGGAGTGTGTGTGTGTGTGTGTGGCATCACATGAATAGCATTGCGCTCCCGTGTGTCGTTTGTGATGTCGCTCGTCGCCGCGGGCGGGATTACTCGGAGATGGAAGCGGCAAAGCATGCTGCCGTTTGCTGATAAATATGCTTTACTTCTTGTTGCCGCCAACCACCCGTCCCTGTTCCCACACCCTGCACCGTTCACCGTATTATATTGTCACACACGCACTTGGTTGCATGCAGGACCGCAATCCGCTCACGAGCCGCCCAGCGGATCCCATTAGACATCGTCAAGATGTTATCATGCCGATTTGTATTTGCAAATATTGTGTTGTTAGAGACTCGAGTTCCAATCAGCCAATTTACACGTCAGTGACATGTAATGACAAGTGCAAACAGTTCATATTTACCACCGGTATGAATCTAGGCTAACCGCTACCATCGCTAATAATCATTCGCATCCAAGGATCTGAATAGCTAAATCTAGCGGTGCTAACCGCTGTCATCGCTCACAACCATTCGCACACAGGGATCTGAATAGCTAAAGCTACCGAGGCTAACAGCTACATCGCTAAACATCATTTGCGTCCGGCGATCTGAACAGCTAAAGCTAAATAGCCTCACCACTACCTTCGATAACCACCATTGGCATCCATGGATCTCAATAGCGAAAGCTACTGAGGCTAACCGCTATCATCACTAACCACCATTCATGTCCAGGTATCTGAATAGCTAAATCTACTGAAGCTAACTGCTACCTTCGTTATCCACCGTTCACATCCATGTATCAGAATAGCTAAAGATAGAGAGGCTAACTGCTACCATCACGAACAACCATTTGCATTCAGGGATATGAATAGCTAAAGCTAGCAAGGCTAACCGCTACATCGCAATTTACCATTCGTGTGATTGGATATGAATTGCTGAAGCTAGCAAGGCTAAATGCTACAATCACTAACCACCATTATCATCGAGGGAGTTGAATAGCTAAAGCTTGTGAGCCTAACCGCTATCATCGCTAGGTCATTCCAATTTTTATCGCCTTCCCATCCATCTTGCGCTCAATCAAGAATACGTAATGCGTTGTCAGCCACTTATGCACGCCTCCGTCCTCGCGGGAGAGGTGAGAGTTAAGAAGAAGAAAAAGAAAAAAAAAGGTAACAAAAGTCAGCGGGGATCAGCGGTGAGTCATCAAGTCGACACGTTGACCATGAAAAAGAACAACGGTTGCTGATGACTTTTACAAATGCGGCAGTTTCTTGGTGAAATAAAGAATATATGCATAGTCATTACAGTGATACCACGGTTTACGAACCCCTTGGCTTACGAACTTTTCGGTTTACGAACGTTATATTTATGAAAATTTTACCTTAGAATACGAACTTTACCTTGGCATACAAACTTTTTCCGTACACGGAGCTGCTTCAATGAATGATGTGTCGTTCGCGAACGAGCACATTCTTCTAACAACAAAATGGCAGCCGACTGTTTTTGTCCCCGGCCCCAGTCTTCGGTTAAAGCCATGTGATTGGTCAAAAACGCAGCAGTGAAGGGGGGGCGTGGTTTAAACATGAAAGAGACAGGCAGACGAGAATGAGAGTTTCAACTTTGATAGCTCAAAGGCAGAGTGTAGACTGCAAGGTTAAAATATCCCATCAATCAGGCTCCACAAACAACCCGCACAAGCCATCTGTACACTTGATGCAAAAAGCTATCAACCCAGCTAAACAGAAGACAATTAATAATAACATTTAATTTATAAGCGCCTTTCAAAACTCTCAAGGACACTTTATTGATGAGGAACAAGGTAAAATTATCGCAGAGAAAGCACCTACAAGGGATCATTCCTCAAGATGGTGAAAGAAGAAGGTGACGTTCCTCATCAAGTGTTTAATGCTGTTGAAACCGGCCACTCCATTCCATCAAGCCATCAACGGCCATCACAACGGTAAATAAAATGACTTTATTATACAGTACAGATGATTTCTTTAACTATAATACCCTAGCACATTTATTATACATAAAATAAGGTATATTTTGTGTAGTTTTAAGGCTTAGAAAAGTAGAAAATTATGTTTCATGGGGACCTGGGAACGGATTATTCTCATTTTAATGGTTTCCTATGGGAAACTATTTTTTGGGATACACACATTTCGCCTTACACACTCTGGGAACCAATTAAGTTCGTTAGCCAAGGTATCACTGGACAAGAAAACGTCAATCAAAAGCACAGAGTAGCGATTTTTGTTTTTCTCACCCACCATCGTCATATACAGTATAGCGCTCACACTCGCCATACTACCCCCCTCACCCCTGTGACTCCCCCTTTGTGCTGAGAGCACAAATGGATGTCGTGATTAAAGGCACTGTCACGCGCCTGTCAAGAGACGGCGCTTCCTCTCCTCTCACCTTCGTCTAATTTCTCTCTTTTGGCACGAGCGCACGCCACTAGGAGCCGATTGAGGTCCGAAAGTCGGGGGCGGGGCGAGGTGTAGGGACGCAATTGGTAGACGAGTGATGCTATGACATCACTTGCGGTATGATGTAATGACAAAAAAATAATAATAATAATTCCTGCATGTCGGTTTAGTCTGACCGCACAGCTGAGCGAGCGTTCCTTCTGGCGAGCTCTCTAATTTTAGCGTACGTTCATTCCCATTAACTGATGCCCGTTAAACCATTTCACACGTTGCAACATGATTTTCCTCTTGCCACTTCCTGCAACGGCGTATTCAAATTACAATGGCTGACGGGCAACTGAAAAAATAAAAATAAAAAAAAAATAAAAAAAAAACAACCGTCAGGCTCTTTTTTCGCTCTTTAAAAACGGTTACTTGCTAACAAGATGATATTTCCGTCTTAATGCTAACACAGGATAACTTTGACTAGAAGTGGTAATTACAATTAACTACAGTAAAGTCTCGTTATATCGATATCGGATATATCGATAGTCCCGGTTATATCGATACTATTTCTATGTACGCACGGAGAAAATTACATGCAAACAGGGTCGGATATATCGATAGTCCCGGTTATATCGATATTTTTTCGGACTCCCTTGAATATCGATATAACGAGACTTTACTGTAATTCAGGTATTGGAAAGCGCGACAGGGAGCGCCATTCCCGAATCTGTTCAGGTTTTGTTATTTCTTACATGGGGATGCATATAAAGCGCTGGTCAGACCTCTGGCAATGTTTTTAAAACAAATGGATGTTAAAAAAAAAAAAAGGCAAACCTGATGGATCACGGGAGGTTGTCACTGCTCTACTTAAAATCCGGATGTTTTGAAGAGGAGGGGAAAATGGCAGATGTCGTCATGTGCTCTCACAACTTCAGCCACCTGGAAGACAGAAAAGGCACCTGATCCCTCGAGAGCCTTTGCCAAGACCTTGCAACCAAGGACGACTTTCATGTGCCAAACACCCCCCCCAACCGCCTCGCCTAACTTCCTCCAAAGCGAGCAAAACAAAAAAAAAATCCTGGAAAAGTTGCCCTTTTGACAGTACGAGGATTTCGCGCGACAGCCATAATTTTACAGTATTCTCCATCTTGTTTGGAAAACATAGACCCCCGTGAGCCAAACGGCCACTGTTCACAGCCAATTCGGTTTTTATAGTATTTTTACAAATGACCCGCTCTATTATTACGTGTTTCTCCAGTTTATGCTGTAAAATAGATTAAAAAGTGCTTTAAAAAAATGTTTTCTAAACTTATAACGGATTACATTTTTTGACATTGATTATAATGGAAAGTGCCGTTTTGGTCTTTGAACAAATCGCTTTTTGAAAAGGTTTCTGGAATGGATTTCGGTCGCAAACTGAGGTGTCACTGTTATTTGTTTTTTTTTGTTGTTTTTTTTTGGGGGGGAGAGGGGTTTTACAAATCTATTGCTGTGGATGGCGCTCATTTCTGCAGAAAAATCTCTTATTTTAGACCTTGTTTGTTTTTATATTATTTTACAAATGACCTGCTCTATTATTATGTGTTTCTCCAGTTTATGCTGTAAAATAGTTTAAAAAGTGTTTTAAAAAATTGTTTTCAAGACTTGGAACGGATTATATTTTTTGACATTGATTATAATGGAAAGTGCCGTTTCGGTCTTTAAGAAAAATCGGTTTTCAAACAGGTTTCTGGAACGGATTAAGGTCGAAAACCAAAGTATCACTGTTGTTTGTTAAATACTTGTGAGGACGTTTGAAAATGTGTGAGTAAATCTTGTACAACGGGCCACAAATTTCTCACCAAATCTGAAGATGATCTGATATTATGCAGAAACCTGCAAAAAATATATATATTATCTTTTTTGGGCGGGGGAGGGGTGTTACAAATCCATTGCTGTGGATGGCGATCGTTTCTGCAGAAAAATCTTGTTATTTTAGCCCTTGTTTGTTTTTTATTATTATTTTACCTATTTTTATTATTATTTTACCTATTTTACTTTACTTATTTTACAAGCGACCTGGTCGAGTATTATGTGTTTATCATAATAATAATACATTTAATTTCTAAGCGCCTTCCAAAAATCTCAAGGACACTTTACAGTCACTGTATTTGTGTGCGGGTGAGCAGCGGCAGCCATTTGCGCCAGCGTTCACTCGACCCGGAAGTAACATCCAGTTTATGCTGTAAAATAGTTAAAAAGTGCTTTAAAAAAATTGTTTTCTAGACTTGGAACGGATTATATTTTTTGACATTGATTATAATGGAAAGTGACGTTTTGGTCATTGAACAAATCGGTTTTGAAAAGGTTTCTGGCACGAATTATGGTCGGAAACAGTTTCAAAATTTGCTAGAATAAATATCTTGTGCAACGGGCCACAAATTTCTCACCAGATCTGATCATATGCAGGAATGTGCGAAAAATATATATTTTATCTTTTTTTTTTGTGTTACAAATCCATTGCTGCGGATGCCGATCGTTTCTGAAAGAAAAATCTGTTACTTTAGCGCTTGCCGGTTGCTCGCGGCGAGTTTATTCAGTCTCTTCAAACACAAATTGCCGAGAATGCAAAGTGTGTTTGCGTGTCCACGCGACATATGGCTTTGTTGAAAGGGAAGCCTTCCATGTTTTGAAATGGCCAGACGGAGAGATGCAAGCCTGAAAAAAACAAAGCCAACTCCTCCCGGGCGAGAAAAAAAAAATGTGGGTCACCCCCCCCCCCCCCCAGTACCGCAAAAAAAGGCTCCAAGAAACCACCGGTGACCCTCTTCCAGTTCCCTCTGACATTAGTTAAAAAATTCCAACCTCATTTTTAGTATGATTAGATAACAAGGCCGCCGCAAAGTCACTTAAAGGACAACCGACACCTCCGTACAAGTTGCGTCCATAATTTGTAAAATCACTTCAAATGACTTCTACTGAGCGTATTTTACAAAGATTCCACGGCATATAGCGATATTTTACCTTTTAAGACTCGCGCTGAATATTCAGGAAGTTTTGTTTTCGAGTTGACGACGATTCCTGATGTGACGTCACTAAAGGACCGCCCCTGACCGAGAAAGCGACACACAATGCATTTTGGGTACTTTGGTCTGAAAACTTTGTGTTGATCCATGTTGAGGGCGAAATTAGAAAGAAAACACATAACGCGATGGTGAGTCGTTGTGTGTTGCACCAAGACTACTATTTGATACTAGTTGATGCAAATTCCCAGCAGACAAATCAGCCCATTTCCAACAGAGCTTGAGTGCCATCTTGTGAATTTTCTGGGACGCTACATTGGAGTCCTGACGACTCGATTTGATACGGGAGGACTTCTTTAATCGATTGCAAACATTTATGCTTTCCTCTTCAGAACTGTTTGATAATAATAATAATACAGTAAAGTCTCGTTATATCGATATCGGATATATCGATAGTCCCGGTTATATCGATACTATTTCTATGCATGCACGGAGAAAATTACATGCAAGCAGGGTCGGATATATCGATAGTCCCGGTTATATCGATATTTTTTCGGACTCCCTTGAATATCGATATAACGAGACTTTACTATAATAATAATAATAATAATAATAATAATAATAATACATTTAATTTCTAAGCGCCTTTCAAAACTCTCAAGGACACTTTCCAGTCACGGGATAATAACTTTTTTTTTTGTGCGGGTAAGCAGCGGCAGCCATTCGCTCCAGCGTTCACTCTACCCGGAAGTAACACAGCAGTAACAACAGTAACAAGAAAGCATCTTCTCCGAATCTGAAGCCATTGTTTTAGTTCGTGACGTCCTGGTGTGACATCACGAACAAGGGGGCGGGACCTTCTGAAACTCGGCATTTCCGAGGTCATTTTGAAGTCGTTTTGGCACACTTTAACTCATTTTTATTGGTGTTTTGCATTTGACTAAAAATATCAGCCTGCGTGTTTTGGGTATTTTAGATGCTATAAAACGTTTTTCTGATGTCAGTTAGAAAACAAAAAAAAATGGTGTCAGTTGTCCTTTAAAAGTCAATCAATGTTTAAGAAAAGTCCAGAAGCTCCGCCCAGTAAAATGTCGCTTTCAATTGCTTTGAAACTATTTTGGCAGGCTCAATTGTCTCGGGGAAACCTTTGCCAGATCCCCCGTAACCCCCTCCGGAGTTTTGATCTTTTGGAAGTGTTGACTGAAAAAAAAAAATACATCAGCCATCCGACTAAACCTCATGCCGGGCTTATTTATCAGCTGTCCAACTTGGGCACCTTTTGTGTGTGTATTGATTAGCGGGCAGGAAAAGCATGAAAGCCAGCTAGAAAAAGGAATCTTTTTTTTTTGTGGCTAATTGTGTTCGTATACATACATACACTTCGGAGTGTGGCTGTGTTGTAGTCAATTGACATTCACACCAGCTGAGGACTGCGGCTTCTCCCGTCAACGCACTCCCGAGCCGACCTGCATACGGAAAAAAAAAAATACATTATGATTAGGAACGGCACTAACAAGGAAATGGCTCGAGGCTAAACGGGAAGATTAGTCGAGGGCGGGGTGGGAGTAGGGGGTTGCAGGGGGGGTTTTTTTTGTCACATGGGTCTGTGAACACGTTGTTTTACTCGCTCTGTGGTCTCCGCAGTAGTAGCGCAGAAAGATGTTTTAATCTTGTTTGCACATGGGATATAGCAAATTCCTAGACTTTGATGAAATAAACTTTTTATACACTTATTTAAAAGAAGTATCAAACCTATTATAACAACTAATACGGTTTCCCCATGTTGGTAATACAGTGATAGCTCGGTTTACGAACCCCTTGGCTGACGAACATTTCGGTTTACGAACGTTAAATTTATGAAAATTTTACCTTGGCATACAAACTATTTTTCGGGATACACACGGAGCTGCCACAATGAGTGATGTGTCCTTCGCGAACGAGCCCGCCTGTTCTCCTAAAAGAAAATGGCAGCCGGCTTGTTTTGGCCCTCTATTCCCCCGCCCCCAGTCGTCGGTCAAAGCCACGTGATTGGTCAAGAACGCAGCAGTGAGGGGAGGTGGTTCAAACATTAAAGAGACAGGCAGACGACAGAGAGAGAGTGACAAAATGGATAGAAAACTGTGAAATTTGGACTCGTTTCAACTTTGATAGTTCAAAGGCAGAGGGTAGACTGCAAGGTTAAAATTCCCAGGCTCCACAAATAACCCGCACTAGCCATCAGTTCAATGTGAAATGAAAAGACAAGGAAACCAGCTATTAATGATGTTTCTAGTGTGTATGCTTGCATCTGTTGCTGTTGCAATATCACAACTTCCAAGATGTACAACCCAGAGCTCCTTGAGACACTTGATGCAAAAAGCATCGATTCCATCAAGCCATCAACGACCATCACAAAGGTAAATAAAACAATTTGATTATACAGTGTAGTTTATTTATTTATTTATAATACCATAGCACATTTATTGTACATAAAATAAGGTACATTTTGTGTAGTTTTAAGGCTTAGAAAATTTGAAAGTAGAAAATGATGTTTTATGGGGACCTGGGAACGGATTATTCTCATTTTAACTGTTTCCTATGGGAAATAATTTTTTGGGATACACACTTTTCGCTTTACACACTCTGTCTGGGAACCAATTAAGTTCGTAAGCCAAGGTATCACTGCAATATAAAGGGTATGTACCTCCAATGGAGATCCTCCATGGAGATAATCAACTTTGTTTACATTCCTGTGACTAAGAAGATAGGGGAGTGACGTCACATTTTGTTGCAGTGCATTTTGGTAAGCTTGGATTTGTTTTATTTATTTTTTTGCTGTGGGTAAAAACAAAACTTATCTCCGTTGAGCCGTTTGCTGTGGGGAGGGTGAATTCTAATTAGAATCTAATGAGCTCAAAGCGCTGGAAACAAACTGTCAACAGCCTCACAAAGACGACCGCTAAATTCTCACGCTAACTGCCTCTCAAAGTCATCCAATTTCTCCCTCGTGTGGTGTGGCATTTGGGCCGACATAACGACCGGCTGGATTTATGAGGAAAAGTTGTGAATAATGTTGACCTATAAATCATTCAGAGGCCCATTCGCACACAGCTGGAAATTACAGGCTTACCTGCAGAACATAAATTATCCATCAGGTTTCAATCAGCAGCTGAAGCGCCATGAGTGCAGTGTCTGGCCAACAGGAAGGCTCCAATCCAAAAAGTACGATGGCAAAGAATACACACCATATCGTCAAATACATAAAATAATTGCATAACTGTTTTTTTCTTAAAACACATAAAACATTACTATAATATTATGCTCTTCTTTGTATTATTAAGAAAAAAAGGTTTACAGCAAGTGACTATAGCCTCCGTGTTGTGCTACGAACGCGATAGTATGACGTCAGTTCCGGTGTCGCACAAAAAGTTTATAATTACAATAAAACGATCAAAACTCGCCAGTTTACGCAAATCGTAGAGGTTACACGCGTACATGAGTTTCCAAGTGTCGTAGAATTCAGCCTGAAAAGTGTCTTTTGAGGATTTGTAAACAGACGCGCGATCGAGTCGCATGCCAGTGACGTCATGCGGCCAACCAACGCGGTCGAAAATGATCCAACTGTGAGAAATTTAATGAATAAAAATAAAAACGTGTTTTTAATATAGTACTAAAATAAATGAATAAAAATGAAAAATGTGTTTTCAATGTAATACTATCATTTAATTGATATTTATTTTTAATAATGGCCTTGATTTTGTCACTGCGTACAACCAAATTCATAACAATAGGCTCGTGACAGTGTTCTGTGTTCATAATCGCCCTCTTCGAGTTTTCTGGAGCAGAATCTAAAAATGTCTATTAAAACTGTACCTTATTATCTTTGTGAATGCATGTTCTTTTTTGTTTGTTTTTTTGTCAGAGGCTGCAAATGTTCCACGCCTAAATGATTTTTGTATCAAATGATGGGAACAGTGGCGTGGAAAATACAAAGTATTAGGCCGCGTTCCAAACTGCATTGTCACCTGAGTTGGCCCCGAGTTGAAAAAAATATATATTTAAATGACAGGGACCAGAGTGAGATGCATTTGGATTTAAGTTGGGGAAGAAAAAAAAAATCCTTGGACTGTACTGGCAGCATTATAATTAGTTTCGGGGGAGCCGTGTGTTTAAGGATGATAAGCGAGTGCCGGTTTGGGTGAAGAGGAGTCAGCAGTAGCTTGTTATCTGCGTAGAGCAGAGGGGCGGGGAGGGGGGGGGGGCACCCTAATAACTTTGAGAGACAGAGGTTGGGGGGGGGGGGTTGTGTTGATGCTGCCACTGGCAAAAAATGAAAAATAAATACATAAAAGCATTTTTTTTTTTGAAAATGACATATTTTTGCATCATTGCTAATGACTCCCAATGCAGAGTTCCTTAGCCTGTAAAGTTATCAAGCTCACGTCGCAGGACCAGACCTGCATGCTAGCACCTGTTAGCACGGTCAATACGCGCTCAATCATTATTCACGCTGTGTTGCAGCTGCAGAGAAGATGCAGCGCATGTAAGGATGCGCCTGTCAAGTGATCCCCGTCAGAGCCCCCTACCCTCCCTTCTTCGTCTGCCTCCCCATACCCGTATGATGTGAGGAGGGAGAACATGATTGGAAAAGCTGAAGTGGCTTCTGGGAAATTGCACGACATAATGATTTTCAACACAGCGGTACTGATATGGCTGATTGAGCGCAGCCTATTATTGTTATCGGGTGTAAATTGAAAGTAAAGTGCTTGTTTTGGTGCTACGGAAGGTAAACAAATGCGGCAACGAGAGGAGGGGGTTGTTATTTACCTGATCTAAAAAGTTGAACGCTGCAGTATTAATAATAATAATAATACTAAAAATAATACATTTTATTTATAAGTGCCTTTTAAAACTCTCATGGTCACTTTACAGTCACAGGATCAGTTTTTCTGTGGGTGAGCAGCGGCAGCCACACGCGCCAGCGTTCACTCAACCTGGAAGTAACTCAAATAGATAGAACGCTAGCTAACATAGCCAATTGCCAGCCAGTGAGATAGCTAGCCAATAGTGAGTGGAATTCTGGCTATTTCCAGAGAGCCGGTTCTTTTGGCTCGGCTCCCTTAAAAGATCCGGTTCTTTTGGCTCCCAAATGGCTCCTCAGTTTGTTTGTTGTTTTGTTGCTTAAATTAACTCCCAAAAAAATCATGTGAAATTATGTGAAAAACGAATTACCCATGTAAAAAATACACTATATCAAATATTTTTATTTATATGTGCACAGAGAGCATACAAAAACTAATTTGCTTTTCATATGAATCATGCTATCATACCAACTAGTAAAAAATATCATAATTGAATAATAATAACAGCATAATGTAATTCCATTTGTCCACCTGTCTACCATAACCTACCCCCCCCCCCCACTTCTCCTCACTGCTGCGTGTCTGTAATTCTCCCCTCCCTCCCCTTCAACAGATATCGACCAATCACGTGCAGCTTTAACCGAAGACTGGGGGCGGGTAATAGGATAAAAAAGTCAGCTCCCATTTCCGACTCCTTGTTAGGAACCGGCTCGCTTCGTTCACTGCAGAACCAGCTCGTTCGCGAATGACACATCACTACTAGCCAGATAGCTAGCTAATAACCAGCTATATAGCTAATATATAGCCAGACAGACAGCTAATATATAGCAAATAGCTAGCTAGGTAGCTAGTTAGATAGCCACATAGGTAGCTAGCCAACTAGATAGCCAGATCGCTAGCTGCCTAGATAAACAGAAATAATAATTTGAAACAGTTCACAAACATAGCTTTCACGGTCCACTTAAAATGATTTAACGGGCCAGATTTGGTCCACGGGCCTTTACTTTAGAACCTGCGCCATACAGAAAAATGAAAATCCATCATTTGAGGCGACAGAGCAGAGACAGGAAGCAGATAGAAGCGCACTAAGGTGATTTAAGCTGCAGTAAATGAGTCATCGGGAGTGCAGCCACGTTGTGCGCGCAGCAGTTCATTTAAGTCGGACGCCTTGTGTACATTGTGATCATCTATCATTGGCGGGAGCGCTTGTTTTTTTTTTTCCCCTCTCGCTGTGAATCTTTTAACCATTCATCTCAATTTTATCCGCTGTGTCTAATTTAAACACACTTAGTCCGTCTTGATGGTCCTTTGGTGTGAAAGGTGTCAGTGAAGGTTTGCGGTTAGCAATTTGGTTCAGGGTAGCTAACTCATAAACGACCTAGCTAACTAGCTAGCTAGCTAACTAACGATGTTGTTACTTTTGTTACTGGTACGTTAGCAAGCCGGTTAGGTGGAGGTTGAGTTAAAAAAGTAGTTTTTTTTGTAGCCCAGTCGTTAATGGTGGATCCTCGGTTTATGCTAACATTCAACATTTCAAAAATAAGGAACAATGTGGAATTAGCTACTTATGAGTAATAGTTACGAGATGGTTGTACAGTAGAGTAGTGAATTTAACAAGTCTTGGCAAGAATGAATGAATGAACGAAATAACTAACAGATAAATGAAGAAAGAAAGAAAGAAAGAAAGAAAGAAAGAAAGAAAGAAAGAAAGAAAGAAAATGAATACATCAATAGATACATTCATACATAAATAAATACATACACACACACACACACACACATTCACACATACATACATACATACATACATAATTTGCCTTTAATACATAAATGAATGAATAAATAAATAAATAAAATGAATACATAAATGAATAAATAAATAAATTAATACATCGATAGATACATACATACATAAATACATAAATACATGCATACACACACACACACACACACACACACACACACACATACATAATTATCCTTTAATACATAAATGAATGCATAAATAAATAAATAAATAAATAAATAAATAAATAAATAAATAAATAAATAAATAAATAAAATGAATACATAAATTAATAAATAAAATTAATACATCAATAGATACATACATACATAAATACATAAAGAAAGAAACATGCATACACACACACACATACATACATAATTATCCTTTAATACATAAATGAATGCATAAATAAATAAATAAATAGAATGAATACATAAATGAATAAATAAATAAATACATAAAATTAATACATCAATAGATACATGCATAAATACATAAATAAATACATACATACACACACACACACTCACACACACATACATAATTAGCCTTTAATACATAAATGAATACACAAATAAATAAATACATAAATAAATAAATGAATAAATAAATAAATACATGAATAAATAAATACATACATGAATACATAAATATGAATAAACATGAATAAATAAATACATACATGAAGACATAAATAGATACATAATACATAAATGAAAACATAAATTAATAAATAAATAAATAAATAAATAACTACATGAATACATAAGTCTTACAATGAAGAAGATGACCGACATGTTCAGGGTAGTCTATACAAGCAACGGACAATTGCCTTTTTGCTAGTTTGCAAGTGCGAATGTGCAGTCAAGGGGATTTAAAAATAAAGAAATAAAAATGACCTCATCTTTCTTGCACATGCATGTCATTGATGATCATCAGCAGTGGTCCCGAGTTGGCAGCTGATGTCATCGCTTGTGTCAGCCGTCAAGCCAGTCTGTCAGATTCATGCCTTCACGGCCTAATCAGGCAATTTTATACACTTGCGTTCATCCCTCGCCAGCTGAGCGAAAGGAAACTGGGAAAAAAAAGGGGGATGGTTTGTAATGTAATTGCAGTTTTGGCCACTAGGTGGCAGCACAATGTGATGTGAGTGAATGAGCGAGCGAATCAGTGCAAGTACAGTGATACCTCGGTTTACGAACCCCTTGGCTTACGAACTTTTCAGTTTACGAACGTTAAATTTAAAAAAAATAATAAAACATAATTTTCTACTTTTCTAAGCCTTAAAACTACACAAAACATACCTCATTTTATGTATATTACATGTGTTATGGTATTATAATTAAAGAAATAAACTGTACTGTATAATAAAGTGGTTTTATTTACCTTTGCGATGGCCGTTGATGGCTTGGTGGAATGGAGTGGGAGGAGGTGGGAGGGAGGGAGTTACTGTTTGGAAGGAGAGTCACATTCCATAAGGACTGGAGGAAGGAGGGCTAGCCTATCTTTCAGGGGCTTACGCCCAAGGACGGACTTCTCTTCCTGTGTCATGAAAGTCCGGTTATTTACTTTTTTTCCGGCAAGATGATGTTAATCCCAAATATTTATATATTTTTTTAGGTCATGTTGATACCCAGAGAACGATATCGGGCATTGGAATATGAGTCTTGTAATTGGCCCAAAAATGGCTGACTTCCTGTTTAACTCAGTCAGTGCCAGACGATGTGCAAAAATGTGTCCACTCCAGTGCCAGGGTTTTTGTCATTTTCACTCAAATTGCAGGAGCCACAGAATATTGAGTTTTAGGACTACACAAATATTCAATGCAGCGTAAGAAACCTTAGACTCACTTTTTTCATCAGAAAAAAAAGTTTTAAAGGAATTAATTCGGTTTCATCAGCATGAAACACTTGATGAGGAACGTAACCTTCTTCCTTTACCATCTTGAGGAATGATCCTCCCTTGTAGGCGCTTTCTCTGTGATAATTTTATCTAGTTCCTCATCAATTGCATTCTGTTCAGCTGAGGTGATAGCCTTTTTCATTAAGTGT